>NC_062553.1:45924658-46102158 GCF_016906955.1 Phacochoerus africanus | reverse complement strand
TATTTAGCTTAAAATTAACTAACTCAAAAGCAAAGATAGGAGTTCCTGTTGTGGCTCAGCAGTAATAAGCCCAGCTAGTATCCATGAGGATGCAGGTTCAGTTCCCAGCCCTGCTCATTGGGTTAAGGATCCAGCATTGCTGTGAGCTGTGGTGCAGGACTCAGATGCAGCTCAGATATGGCATTGCTGTAGCTGTGATGTAGACCAGCAGCTGCAGCTCTAATTGGACTCCTAGCTTGGGAACTTCCATATGCCGTAGTTGAGCTGCTGCCACTCACAAAAAAAAAAGCAAAGAGCGACCTCCTATGAGTCATTTAATATTTTATTCAGACTAAAAAGAAAGCTGAGCACAGAGTTGGAAAGCCATAGCATTTGAATGTCTTCTTATTTTTCTTTTCCAAATTTTCTCAGCTGACTTGCATCCCTCTAGAGAAGAAGACTGTGAATAACCCTTTTTATTAACCTAATATAGAAAGTTTGAAATGGAAACATGAACTTGAAAAGTACTTTTAAGAGTTATAAGGACTGGGGACTTTCTATTTGTTTTTTTTTACTCTGAGGAATTTAAAAAATATAATCCTTATCTTAGAAAAGGCAAGAATAAGGCAATTCATTGCAGGCATAATGTAAATCCATATTTGCTTAACAGGGTTCCGTAGGGTGTAGAGCATGTTACATATATGTGAAAGCACTGTATTTTGGTGAAAATCTAGGTCAAGAGTAAATAAAGTAGGAGTAAGCTCATCTCCCTGAATTTAGAATACATCCAACAGAGGAGGTGCTCAGACACTGGCTGCATTTTCTCGTTGTTAACATTTAAATATGGGCTGAAGTCCTGAGACAGCCCTTGCATCATGTAAGTCCTGTTGTCTCTGCTGTGAAAAGACCCAGATGTCCTTCCCCCAAAGAACTTTCACCTGAAATTTATAAAAGTTTCTTACTTATTAAGAATCCATCTATCATCTAATATTCTATCTAAACTCTTAAAATTTTTTATATCTTTTTAAAAAAATTTTCTTTTTATGGCCACACCTGCAGCATACGGAAGTTCCCAGGGCTAGGGGTCTGAGAATCAGAGCTGCAGCTGCAGTGTCTATACCACAGCCAAGGCAACGATGGATCCAAGCAGCATCTGCGGCCTATGCCACAGCAATACCAGATTCTTAACCCACTGAGAGAGACCAGGAATTGAATAAACATTCTCATGGACACCATGTTGGGTTCTTAACCTATTGAACCACAATGGAAACTCCTATTTCTATTTCTAAATAAGGTCTTTTCTTAAGATATAGATCTAAAACTCCATTATCTAGTGAATCAGGTTTCCTCTCTGTTGTGAAAACACACCTATGAGGGTGAAAGCTCCACCAGAACCCAACTAGGGAAATTTTATCTTCATGATCGTAGTGTCTGGCACAATAGCTAACACATAAAAGATTCATAATTAATGTATGCTAATTGAATATCCTGGAACTGTTTAGAAAGAATAAGATCATTTTTTGCCTTATCTGCATCTTTGCCTACTGTTGAACATATATATATATATATTGTTTTATCCTATTTTCTGCCCTTAAATTCTCTACCAAATTGGAAGATGTTACAATGTTTGAATTGGATTAGACATCATGCAATCTTATTAAATTTCAAGAGTTTTTGTATAAAAACTGTTTATGAAAAACCCATATCAAATATAACACTCAATGGAGAAAAGCTGAACGCCTTCCCACTAAAATCTGAAACAAGACAAGGATGCCCACTCTCAGCATTTTTATTCAACATAGTATTGGAAGTCCTAGCCACAGAAATCAGACAAACAAAAGAAATAAAAGGTATCCAAATTGGAAGAGAAGAGGTAAAACTGTCACTGTATGCAGATGACATGATGCTATATATAGAAAACCCTAAGGATTCAACACAAAAAATACTCGAACTGATCAATGAATTCAGCAAAGTAGCAGGATACAAGATTAACATTCAGAAATTGGTTGCAATTCTGTATACTAACAATGAAGAATTAGAAAAGGAATACAAAAATACAATGCCATTTAAAAACACAACCTCTAAAAAAATTAAATACCTAGGAACAAACCTGACCAAGGAGGTGAAAGAGAACTATATGCTGAGAACTATAAAATGTTAATCAAGGAAGTTAAGGAGGATTCAAAGAAATGGAAAGATGTTCCATGCTCCTCAGTTGGAAAAATAAATATCATAAAAATGGCCATATAACCCAAAGCAATCTACAGATTCACTGCAATCCCTATCAAATTTTCCTGTCAATTACCCATGACATTTTTCACAGAACTAGAACAATCCAAAAATTTATATGAAAACATAAAAGACCCAGAATTTCTAAAGAAATCCTGAGGAACAAAAACCAACCATGAGGCATAACTCTCCCAGAATTCAGGCAATATTACAAAGCCACAGTAATCAAACAGTGTAGTACTGGTACCAAAACAGACATAGAGACCAATAGAACAGAATAAAGAACTGTTATATATACAGCCATTAAAAAGAATAAAATAATGCCATTTGCAGCGACATGGAAGGAACTAGATAGAGACTCTCATACTAAGTGAAATAAGTCAGAAATGGAAAGAAAAATACCATATGATATCACATATCTGGAATCTGATATATGGCACAAATGAACATTTCCACAGAAAAGAAAATCATGGACTTGAAGAACAGAGTTGTGGTTGCCAAGGGGGAGGGGGAGGGAGTGGTAGGCACTGGGAATTTGGGGTTAATAGATGCAAACTATTGTCTTTGGAATGGATAAGCAATGAGGTCCTGCTGTACAGCACTAGGAACTATATCTAGTCACTTATGATGGAGCATGATAATTTGAGAAAAAAGAATGTATACATGTATGTGTGACTGGGTCACCTTGCTATACATTATAAAAATTGACAGAACACTGTAAACCAGCTATAATGGAAAAAATAAAAATCATTTAAAATAAAATTTTAAAAATAAAAGTTTTTGTAATGTAAATTCTCACAAAAAGTGATATCAAAATGTTTTGAACAAAATCATAGGCTGATAGAGTTCAAATTTTCACAATTATTTTATAAAATCATCTACTAAATATGAATTTTGAAATATCAAATTTGTAGCATTAAAAAATGTTACACAAAATGCTCCATAAATATGGATGCTCTTTAAAGAAAATCCAAAAATTAGCAATGAAGTGAAAGGAAAAACACAAATTAAACTTTACCAGATGACCCAGCAATACCACTCTTGGGCATAAATCCAGACAAAACTTTCCTTTAAAAAGACACATGCACCCACATGTTCATTGCAGCACTATTCACAACAGCCAAAACATGGAAACAACCCAAATGTCCATCAACAGATGATTGGATTAGGAAGATGTGGTATATATACACAGTGGAATACTACTTTGACATAAAAAAGAACAAAATAATGCCATTTGCAGCAACACGGATGGAACTAGAGACTCTCATCCTGAGTGAAGTAAGTCAGAAAGAGAAAGACAAATACCATATGATATCACTTATTTCTGGAATCTAATATATGGCACAAAGGAACCTTTCCACAGAAAAGAAAATCATGGACTTGGAGATAGACTTGTGGTAGCCAAGGGCGAGGGGGAGGGAGTGGGATGGACAGGGTGCTTTGGATTAATAGATGCAGACTATTGCCTTTGGAATGGATCACCAATGTGATCCTGCTGTGTAGCAATGGGAACTATGTCTAGTCACTACGATGAAGCATGATAATGTGAGAAAAAAGAATGCGTACATGTATGTGTAACTGGGTCACCATGCTGCACAGTAGAAAAAAAAATTATGTATTGGGGAAATTAAAAAAAAAAAGATTTCTCTGAAAGACTAAATTTTTGGCAGGACATTTAAATGTGTTAATCATGTCAAAAGATAATATTCACTAAGTGAAGCAAAATTTACTCTTTCATTCATAAATGCTTTCCCAGTTATAGGTATTTCTCAATGTATGAATAGAATAGTCTTTCTAAGGATTAAATGATTTTAAGATGCAATATAAGAAAGAAAATGCAATGCTATATAGTATTCTGATTGTTACTCTATCCCCTGTCTTTGTGATTTTGAGTTATTTGGAAGAGATGAAAGTTCTGATATGTTTATCTAGTTATATAAGATACAAAGTTCTACTAAGATAAATCAGACATGTTTTATAATCAGGCTTCACATGTATTATAACAAGGCTTTTTTTTTTTTTTGATTGAGCAGGATTTTATAATAAAATTGTGGACTAATAAAACCTATAAATTATCTAAGATCCTGAAATAAACATCACTTATTTGAATAAAGTTGAAAGGAAATTTTTCCACAGGTCAGAATTTTTGAAAGATACTATTTTTCCACAAATGGATCAATTCATTTGTCTCCTAGGTGTTAGTTTACATCCTTAACTAAGTGAATGAAATGTATTCATAACTATAGCTGTCCAATGATACTTGTTTGAACAAATCTGGCCAGAGTAAGTATAATTCATGAACAGTACAATTCTGTTATGTTGAAAATTATCATTTGTTAGAGCAAAGAATTTATTGATTTGAACTTTCTAGCCACCTTCAAAAAAAATAGTAGGAAAAATATGACCACATGTTTACTGAGAAACAGTTCAAGGGATCTGTATTTAATTTCTATTAGCAATATCAGAAAAATTCTTAATCTAAACTAAATAGCCAAGTATGTGATCCCCAGATATCATGATGCCTTGTTCTTCTCCAAAACCTCAGCAATTAAAAAAGTAAGCAGCTAGAAAGCAATCCAGGGGCAAAGTGAAATTCTCCTCTAGGCTTCCCATCCAAAAGCCTGAACAATAAATTATAGTTATTTTTATTGCCAAGACAATTTAGGTGACAGTGTTTAATTTGGCCTAATTTATAAGTTCATGGGTTATCTGGCACACTGGAAAGCATACCACAGTCTTCCTAACCACTTCGGCCGCTTGACCAACTCATTTCTTAGATGTATAAATAGACCAAAAAGGAGAAAAAATGGGGATTTTTTTCCAGGTTAATAAAATCCTATGTTGTCAACTAAGGTAAGCATAAAAATAGTACTTTGTATTAAAATTCTTTATTTCAACAACTCATGCCACATACATTATTTTACATCAAAATCATTCAGAATATTTAGCCACTGAAAAATACAAATCAAATACTCATTAAACTGAGCCAACCAGCCTTTTTGTGTGGACTTCAAAAATGAGTGCCAGCCAATGATGATTGCCACCCTCATAAGCCATGTCTAAATTTGAGCATGTTTTAGCAGAGTAGAAGACAGAAGACACCCACACATAAAAACATCCTCTACCCACCGAGTGAGGCCAGGATCCGAACCTGCGTCCTCATAGATACTAGTCAGATTCGCTTCCACTGAGCCACAAAGGAAACTCCTAAAAGCTTCATCTTTCAATAGCTCACTTTACCACGTGTATTAAATCTTTTAAACATCCAAGACTGTAAAATTATTTTTTTGAAACTCTTACAAAACAAGTTGTAGGAGAAAAGCATGTGATGTTAAGACATAGTCCTGGAGAGAAGTAAAAAAGTCAGTAAAGGATTGAACAGAATGGTTAGAAAAATAGGGGAAAACATGAGAAAATGCTAGGATTTCCTGAACTCAGGAAGGAAAAAGTGTCAAAATAATTTGCACTATGGTGTTAAACATGGCATGGCTTTTACAGAGCATGAAAACACACACAACACATTTCAATGGGGCCAGAATGGCATTAACTGACTATTTTAGGAAGGCAATTTTTGAAGTTCTAAGGGATGTGAGAGAATGAAGGAGGAAATTCTGTAATGAAGAAAGGAGGCTCTAGGAAACAAATTTATAAAATTATCAGCTAAAGGAAGGGAAAAAGAGAAAGTGAAGATAGAGCACTGTGCCAAGAAGGACTTTGCACAATTTCAGCACATCTAAAAACAGGTTGAAGGCCACGGAGAAGCAGCCTGTGGAGATGGAAAGACTAAAGACGGTATTAGGGGATACATTTTAGGGCAAGGTCTTCGATAATGGGAAAGAGATGGTGTTTGTCAGATTTCCCACTGTGGCATAGCAGGTAAGGATCGTGTGTTGTCTCCGTGGTGGCTCAGGTTGCTGCTGAGGTATGGGTTATATTCCCAAGCCTGGTGCAGTGGGTTAAAGGTCCCACTGTGGCGTAGGTCTCAGCTGCAGCTCAGATTTGATCCCTGGCATGGGAACGTCCATATGCCCTGGGCACAGCAAAAAAATAAAAAATAAAGTGTGTCAAAGGCCCAAATGGAGATATTACTAGCTTGCACGACTATTCCTCTGGCTGGTAGAATAAAAGCCTGAAGAATAAATTGTGTTGCCAAACATAAGAGCTAAATCTTCTATGTTTTGTTTTAATAGATTCTCCCAAAAAACCACCCCCAGTAGAACATTATTTTTCGCCTTAACATACTTGAATATGATTTAGGTTACTTATAAGAGAGTAAAATACCTAAGACAAAAATCCATCTTGTCCTCATTTCAAAGACTTTAGATTACTAACATTAACACAAGACTTTGGTAGGTGGTGGTCACACAGCATACCTATCAAGCAAACATTGCATTTATATTCCAATATGTAAATTCATTTTTGAGGTTATGAGCTGAGAACACGCTGCAAAACATAAATAAAAAGAGTATAATAATGAAAAAACAAAAGTGCCTTGAAACTTGGCTCTTATTTCTTATTTTGATACTACTTTTTCACTTCATTAGTCAAAAATAGGAGAAACACAAAAATGAAAGGAAAAAGAAAAACAGAAAATCTAGAAAATATTCTGTATTTCAAGTATTACCATAATGTACGATAAAGTCCCTAGACCTCTTCTGAGTCTTTTTAAATCAGTGTTGCTAACAAAAGTTAATCTCATCATATGGATAAAAGTAAAAGACTGTTTATTTTTAAGTTTTTCTTTAAATTTAAAAAGAAACTCATTATTTTTCCTGATGGAAAAAAAAAATGCAGCGGCAGAAATGACCCTGCCAAATAAAATGGGGAGGGAAAATTAAGAAGTTTTGTCATACCAATAAATACTTTCAGAGTATTTATTGTTTCAACTGAACAGTTCTTATTCATCTTTTAGCTAAAGAACATGAGTTTTTGCTCATATATTGATTTTTATTTTGTCATCTCATATAATCTTTTATACATTTACTTCATGTAAAAATTTATAGGAACCATTTAAATGAAGTCAATGTAAATATTTTTTAGACATTCCTTTGATCATTTAGCTTTATTAAAACTTGATGTTTAACATTATAACTTCTTGGATTTAAAATAAAAGAAAAATTAATATTCAGATTATCAATTCCATGAAGTCATGAATCAAGTCAGTGGGAAGTATTTTTAGAATCATTAAAATCAGATGTAAATCAGATGTACAAAGTATGATCATTTAAATGAAGTCATAGTATTTCTTTCTTACTAAAATTCAATAATTAGTTATTTATAGATAATCACAGCTTATGAAATATTTTACAGAAGTGTGGTTTGATTTGTTTGATTTCATGAGGATTTTTCTATATTATTAATGTTTCAATTTGCATAAAAGTGACTTTCCAATAATATTAACACAATTCATGTCAAACTATGTTTCTAGCTATTTCTCAGCTTTCTTTCTTTTTTTTTTTTTTCTTTGTTTTAGGGCTGCACCTGTGGCATATGGAATTTCCCAGACTAGGGGTCAAATTGGAGCTGCAGCTATGATCGCATATTTTATTTTTTAATAGGGTTACTCATTTGACCCATTTATGTTTTATTGTGAGCAGAGACTATCTTGAATATCATCAATACATTTGAAAAAAATCCTGATATTAATCCTGTGCATAAGATGGAGAGTTATGGTTACCAGAATTAGAAGAGTTTATAATTAAATTATCAATCACATCCAAGGAATATTTATTGGTTATTAACATGCAAATACCAAGCTGAAGGGAAATGTTTGTGATACCACTGATTCCATTAATAGCCCCATTGTGTTCAGTCAATTTGGAAATGGATACATAAATGGCAAATGTTTCAAAGTTTCAGATATTAGATAAGATAATTGATATTTCAATTTCATAGGTTTGGGCAAATAAGCCAAAAACCCAGGTAAAATTTAACAAGGATGAATGCAAAACCTGGCATGTGGTTTCAATCAATAGCATTTCTCAGAATGGAAGACCTGGGGCTTACTATAATTCACCCACGTTTCCAGTAAACAACAACTTAAGGGCTAGCTATTCATATGATACAGTCACCACAAAAGCTAACAGACTCGAAAGCTTTCAATGGAATAAAGTCCTCAGTGACACAGTTGCAATTTCAAACTCCCAAAAGCCAGAAAGGAAATGTGAGTGAATGAAACAGACAGGAACAGGTGGTAGAGAAGGGCATGTTTAGTAATTAGATAGTCCACTCTTTTTCTCTTCTTTTTAAAAAATGTAAACATTGTGTTGCCAAAGAGCACAAGAATTCAGGTTGGAATCAGTTTGAAACCTGAATTTTCAGATTCTGGCTAAGATCCTTTACAGTTAGAACAAGTCACACACCATATCTAGATACCACATTTTAAGAATAATACTGAAAAGCCTGCATTCAAAGGATATAGAGACAAAATTTGAAAACACAATTTAACTCAATTCCTAGGCTAGTGATGAGAAAATTTTAGAAGAGATAACAGTTATTTTCATGTATTTGATTCATCAGTATTATAAAAACAAAAGCAAATACTTTTTGGTCAGAATTTGATCTGACCAATACAAATTGGTCAGAATTAGGACAAATGAATGAAAATACTTAGAAGGCACCTATCGGTTTTAAAGAACTTTCTAAAAACTGTAACAGTAAAGACTAAAACAAAATGGAATTGAATGTTAAGAAAAGCCAAGTCAACATTCACAAGGCATACTCAAGAATGATTTGGATGGTTTATGCTCCATAAATGTCATAATAGTTCAAATATGAACAGACATTGAGAAATAATTTATAACTCAAGTCCTACGGTTAAAGATGAGAATGCTGATGCCAGCTGACATCCACAGAACAGAAGGAACTTTATCTGCAACGTGAGACTTACTCCTAAAGCACCTTTAATGAGCTGCTTCCTTGTCCAACCTCAACAACATGTCTGAAGGAATAGAGCATTTTAAGTGTGGATTTTTAAAAGTACTTAAAAGATATATGCAATCATAGGAAAATCTGTTTTTTGTTGGCTAACTATTCTAGTCTAAAAGGGTTTGAGATTCTTTTGTTTGGAATCAACAGATTTTCACAAGAGCACACTTGTTTTAAGAAACTCTACTGGATTGTTTGCTCTGAATCCTATAACAAGTTAATACTACTTTAGCAAATATTTTGGTGTGTTCCACTGCTGTTTCAGAATGCTATTTCAGCAATCCAAGGTTATAAAAGGAAAATAAGGAAGTCTCAATACAAGGACGAAATTTCTTCTAATAATTTTATTTAAGAAATTTAAGGTTTAATTGATTAATATTTTAGTGGAAATTTTTAATGTGTTATATGTCATAATATAGAGTATACAGTTGACCTTTGAACAATTCAGAGGGTTAGTGGTGCTAATTTTAATTTTTAAATAAGAAAACAAGCAAGAAAATCTTGGAATTTAGAGGAAGTAACAAAAAAGAAGAAATGGTAGCAAAAGTCACTGAGTACTCATGAAAATACAATTAATATATAGTAGATATGTTGAGTCTCTTGGCTTATCTGTATGAATTTCTTTAGTAAATCAAAGACACAGTATTTTCTACTATCATTCTTACCTTCAGACATCACACTGCTTACCCAATGTGTAAAACTTATTGTATTCTGAAACAAACATTTTAAAGACATTGATAGAAATCTTTCAGTTAAAATGATTGAAGTTACTTCATATTATATTAAAGTATTGCCTTCCCTATGAAAGGATTTAGCTTAAGTCCTCATTCTTTTGCACTGTCAAGAATAGAAAACTAGTAGGAAAACTAGTTTAAGCAAAAGAATAATAAGACAATGTCTTATACATAGATAATGTCATATATATACATATATATATGTGGGTATACTAGCCACATTAAATATAAACTATATTTTATATGTATATATATTGAATACAACTGACCCTTGAACAGTATGTATTTGAAATACAAATGTCCACTTGTTAGTGGATTTTTTTTTTTTTTTACTAAAATCGTACTACAGTAGGACATGATCCAAAGTTGGTTGAAACTGCAGATGTGGAACTGTGTGTTTGGAGGGTAGTTGGTGAAGTTATATGCAGATTTTTAACTGTACAGGCTCAGGTCTATTAAACCCCCAAATTGACCAAATATATATTATAATATACTAGACACATTAAAATTTCTACATGCATGTAATTCATAATTTTAATGACTGGTATGTTTAATTTTGAAAAGCATAAATGTCCCTGTCTGCCTCTAATTTTATTTTAGCAATGATATGCAAAATTTATTTTTAACATAGACAATATTTTTAGCAGCATCGACCATAAGATTAGAGAGATCTTAAAAGTTTAAAATTTTAAATTCCACAAAACATCCCCTACTAAGATAGCACCTTTCCTTATTTTTTGTTTTTGTGTGTCTTATTTGGGGGTAGGGCTTTTTTTTTTTTCAATTGTGGTGAAAAAAATAGATGATATGAAATCCACTGTTAGAACAAACTTCTAAGTATACAATACAGTATTAATAAGTACATGCACATTGTTGTACAGAAGATTTCTAGAACGTGTTTCATTTTGCATGACTGAAACTACATCTGTTGAACAGCAACTCTCCATTTCCCCTACCCCCAGCCCCTGGCAACCACCATTCTCCTTTCTGCTTCAATGGATGTGACTATTTTTTTTTTTTATTAGCTTTTTAGGGCCACACACTCAGCATATGGCAGTTCCCAAGTTAGGGAGTTACAACTGCTGCCCTACACCACAGCCACAGCAACAAGCAATCCAAGCCGTGTCTGCAAACTTCACCACAGCTCACAGCAATGCCTGATCCTTAACCCACTGAGTGAGGCCTGGGATTGAGCCAGCATCCTCATGGATACTAGTCAAGTTCATTACCACTGAGCCACGATGGGAACTCCATAGGTGTGACTATTTTAGACACCATAAGTGGAATCATCTGTCCTTCTGTGACAGGTTTATTTCATTTATCATAACATCCCCAAGGTTCATCCCAATTGAAGCATCTAACAGGGTTTCATTCTTTTTTTAAGATGAAATAATATTCCATTGAGTAACATACTGCCTTTTCCTTATCTATTCATCCATTGATGATGAGTATTTAGGTTGTTTCCACCTCATGCTGCTGTGAATAATGCAGCAATGAATGTGGGAGTACAGATATCTCTCCAAGGTGTTGAGATATCTGGAAGTGGGGTTGCTGGATCCTGTGGTAGTTCTATTTTTAACTTGCTGAGGAAACTCCATAATGTTTAACATAGGAGCTACACCATTTTTGCATTCCCATCCACAGTGCACAAGTGTATGAATTTCTACACATCCTCACCAAAACTTGCTATTTCTGTTTTTTAATCTTTTTTCTAATGGTCATCCTAACTGGGGCGAAGTAGTATCTTGTGGTATTGATGCTCATTTCCTTGATGATTAGTGGTATTGAGCCCATTTTCATATGAACTACTGACCATTTGTCTTCTTTGAAGAAATGCACATCCAAGTCCATTCCTGAGTTTTTAATAAGGTTATACAGGTTTTTGCTATTGAGTTGTAGGAGCCCCTCATATATCTTGGATATTAACCTTCAGCAGATATATGGTTTGTAAATATTTTCTCTTATTCTGTAATAAGCTTTTTCACTGTGTTGCTTATTTCCTTTGCTGCACAAAAGCTTTTTAATGTAATTCACTGGTCTACTTTTGCCTTTGTGGCCTGTGTTTTGATGTCATAGTCAAGAAAGCTTTGCCAAGACCAAAGTCATGAAACTTATCTCTTTTGCTTTCTTATAAGGACTTTATTGTTTCAGATCTTACTACCAAATATGTGTTTTATTTTATGTTTAGCTTTTTAGGGCTGCACACATGGCATATGAAAGTTCCCAGGCTAGGGGTCAAATCAGAGCTCCAGCTTCTGGCCTACACCACAGCCACAGCAAGGCAGGATCTGAGCTGTGTCTGCGACCTACACCACAGCTCACAGCAATGCTGGATTCTCAAACACTGAGCAAGGCTAGGGATTGGACCTGTATCCTCATGGATACTAGTCAGATTTATTTCTGCTGTGCCACAATGGGAACTCCAAATATCAAATATTTAATCCATTTTGAGTTGGTTTTCATTCATGGCATAATATAAAGGTCCTTATTTGTTATTTATATATGGATATCCAAATATCTTGACACCTTATGAGGAGAATATCTTTTACCCCAATGTGGAGTCTAGGTGCCTTTGCCAGAGATCACTTAAATATATAGAATATGATGGCGAATGGTATGAGAAAAAGAATGTATATGTATGTATGACTGGTCATTATGCTGCACAGAAGAAATTGACACAACACTGTAAATCAACTATATTCTAACCTTAAAATTCAAAATATATATGAATATGTTTATTTCTATGTCCTCTATTATGTTCCATGGTCTATAAGTTGGTCTATAAATATATCTTTATGCCAGAGCCATAATGTTTTAATAACTACACCTCTAAAAAATGTCTTGAAGCCAGGGAGTATAAGGCTTTCACCACTGTTCTTATTTATCAAGCTTGGTTTAGCTATTTCTGATTCTTTGTGTTTCCATATGAATTTTAAAAATATTTTCCTATTTCTGCAATAACTAAAAAATGCATAGGGATTTTTATAGGGATTTCACTAAATCTGTAGGTCACTTTGTATAGTATGGACACTTCAATGTTTAATATTGAGTCTTTCAATCTATAAAATGTCTTCTTTGGAGATATGTATATTTAGGTTTTCTGCCCATTTTCATTTGGGTTGTTTGCATGAGCTGCTTCTTGTAAATTTTGGATACTAACTCCTTGTCAGCTGCATCACTTGCAGTATTTTGTCCTATTCTGTCAATTGTCTTATTATTTTGTCGATAGTTTATTTTTCCATGAAAAAGCTGATAAGCTGATTAGGTGTCATTTGTTTATTTTTGCTTTTATTTTAATTTTTTGGCTTGCAAGATTAAGACAATATTGCTACAATTTATGTCCAGGAATGTTTTGCCTACATTCTCTTCTAGGAGTTTCATGGTCTCATGTCTTATATTTAGGTCCTTAAACCATTTTGAGTTTATTTTTGTACATGGTATGAAGGAAGTTTCTGATTTCACTGATTTGCATTAGCTGTCCAGCTTTCCCAGCACCAATTGTTTAAGAGACTGTCTTTTCTCCATTGTATATTTTTTCCTTCTCTGCTGTAAATTAATTGACCATATATGCAAAGGTTTATTTCTAGGCTATTTTGTTCCATTGATCTATACATATATTTTTGTGCTAATACCATGCAGTTTTGAATACTACAGCTTTGTAATATTGTCTAAAGTCTGGCAGGGTTATGCTTCCAGCTTTGTTCTTTTTCCTCAGGATTGTTTTTGTGATTCTCAGTCTTCTGCAGTTCCATATACATTTTAGGGTTATTAGTTCTAGTTCTCTAAAAAAGAAGTCATGGGTATTTTTGATAGGTATTTTTGATTAAATCTGAAAATTGCTTTGGGTAGTAAGGCTATTTTAACAATATTAATTCTTCCAGCCTAAGAGCATGGGCTATCTTTCCATTTCTTAGAA
Organism: Phacochoerus africanus; assembly: GCF_016906955.1. Lineage (NCBI taxonomy): Eukaryota > Metazoa > Chordata > Mammalia > Artiodactyla > Suidae > Phacochoerus > Phacochoerus africanus. Next base: position 46,088,373 of record NC_062553.1, on the reverse strand, counting down.
TCATCTTCAAATTCCTTTACCAATGTTTCATAGTTTTCAGCATATGGATCTTTCACTTTTTGGTTAAATTTACTCCTTAATATCTTTTTATTTTTGAGTCAATTTTAAACAAGATTTTTGTTTTCACTCTCTACTTCTGAGTATTCACTGTTTGTATAAAGAAATGCAACAGATTTATGTATATTAATTGTGTATCCTGCTATCTTGCTAAATTTGTTTATTAGTTCTAATAGCTTTTGTGTGGAGTCTTTAGGATTCTATATCTAGAGAATCATGTCATCTGCAAATAGTGACAGTTTTACTTCTTCCCTCCCAATTTGGGTACAATTTATTTCTTTTTCTTGCCCCACTGCTGTGGCTAGGACTTGAAATACTATGCTGAATAGAATTAGTGAGAGTGGCCATCCTTTTCTTGCTTCTGAATTTCATGGGAAGGCTTTTAGATTTTCAGTGTTGAGTATTATGTTCAGCTGATCTGTGTCTTTTGATTAAATTTTTAATCTATTTACATTTAAAGTAACTGCTGATAGGCAGTATATCAGTATTGCTACTTTGCTGTTTTCTGTCCATCTTATAGTTTTTTTGTTCCTCCTTTCTTCTCTTGTTGTAGTCCTTGTTTGCATTTTATTGATTTTTTTATTGTTGTTTTAACACACTTTGATTATTTTCTCCATTCATTTTATGTAACTTCTATAGTTATTTCCTTTGTGGTTACCATGGAACTTACATAAAATATTCATAGGTTTTGTACAAATATAAAAATATGTTTTAGGCTTATAACAATTTAACTTCAAATGCATACAAAAATCTCAACTCTTTTACATCTCCCAACACTTCATGTTATTGATATCACAATCATTTTTTACATTGTGCATTCATTATTTTATAGTTTTTTTACTTTTATATTTTAACCTATATATCAGAATTAAGAGACTTATGCAACACTGTTATGTCATTTATTCTGTATTTACCTATGTGTGTATTTTCACAAGTGAGATTTGTACTTATCTGTACTTCCCTATTGTTGTCTAGCATCCTTTCATTTCAACATGAAGGACTTCCTTAACCATATCTTGCAAGGTAAGCGTACTGTTGACAGTCTCTCCCAGCTTTAGTTTATCTGGAGAAGTTTTAATTCCTCATTAATTTTTGAAGGAGAGTCTTGCCAGGTATATTATTCTTGATTTTCAGAACTGTTTCTTTCAGCTCTTTTCATTTCCTCTGATCTACAAGGTTTCTGCTGATAAATTCAGTAGGAGTCTTGGGCACATGCATATGACAAGGCGTATTTCTCTTCCTGTTCCAAAATTCTTTGTCTTGGACACTTGACAATTTGATTATAATGTTTCTCAGTGTATACTTCTTTGAATTCCTCCTATTTAAGATTTTTTGGGTTTCATAAATCTGGATGTCCATTCCCAATGCTGCTCCCCCTCCCCCAGCACACACACACAAGATTTAGAAAAACTTTGACCATTATTTCTTTAAATAAACTTTCTGCCCCTTTATATCTCTCTTCTCCTTTTAGGACCTCCATAATGTGTATATTGGTCCTCTTTACAGTGTTCCATAAACTCCTTAAGCTTTCTTAACCTTTTTATCATGTTTTTTTTTTATCTTATTGATTCTCTGGATACTTTCAAATGACTTGTCTAAAGTTCGTTGATTTTTTTCTTCTGCTTGATCAAGATGATGTTGACTCCCTTAAGTGAGTTTTTTAATTCAGTCATTTCCAAAATTTCTTTGGTTCCTTTTTTAAATTTTCTACCTCTTTGTTAACATCTCAGGTTGTTCATGCATCATTTCCCTGATCCATTTGAGCATTTTTTGACAGATATTTGGAATTCTTTGTAAGATAATCCATGTGCTTCAATTTTTCTTTTTTAGTTTGGTTTATGGAGATTAATTTTTTTCTTCCTTTGGGCTACTTCTTTTTCCACATAACTTGTAAACGTATGTTGGTATCTGTGCATTTTTAAAAGAATAACTTCTCCCAGTCTTTACGGGGTGGTTTCATATAGGGGAAAATCTTCACTTGTCAGCCTGGCTTAGCATTCTAAAGGCCTCTCAATTTTTTTCTGTGGACTTGTATGTAAATTCCCAATTAGAGGGACTTATCAGTATCTTTTTTTTTAGAATTCCCATAACTTTTTGCTTCCTTTGGTAGCTGTCTTCAGTAAAACAAGTTTTCTAGAGATAGACTAAGGCACCCAGCTCATTTTTATTCTCAGTGGCCCCCAAGTTATAGACTATGCTGGGTCCAACTCAGGCAATAAAGAGTAAGTCCTTGAGGCATCCTCAAAAAGGCCAGAACATTGCATGCACATGCCACTCTTATCTTTCTCCCCCAAGGAAGTGGCTGCCAAGCCACACTGGCTTCTGTCTGCTCTGCTACAGGTTTCTTAAGCAGCAGCAAACCATCATTTCTCCCCCGTCCCCAGCAGTTTCAGGCATCTAGCATGTGCTTAGGTCCCATCAGTGCTCTGGCATAGGCAACACAGAAATCAGCCTGTTGAAAAGCCAAAGTTATAGACCCACACTCCATCTCTTTCCCTCCTTCCCAAAGGAAATCTGGAAGGTGGGGTTTTTCCCTCTTTTTCAAGAGATGGAAGAGAGGGTCAATGGTGAACATGTGCTTAGCTAAACCTTCACTTTTATTCTCAGTGGTCCTCAACCTGGTGGCTTATTTATTGCTTAGATTCAGGTAAGACAGAAACCAGTTCCTCTGAAATCTCAGAACATTAAAATACAGTCAAGTCTCCTCATTCTCTCTCCAGAGAGGAGCCAAGAGATGGATGTTTCCTCCCAATGGTGGTGAGCTATGTCAGGAGAAGCACTATGGCCAGTAGACTATGAATTTTCCTTACAGGGTTTGCCATAGCTGGTTTCACACTCACTCGGTTTTTAGGTACTTTTTAATTGGTTTTTCACAAAGAGAATTGGTCAATGTATTATTGAATCAATGTCTCTGAGGGGAAAGAGGCTCTGGGTCTTCCTAGTCCACTATATTCTGACATCACCCCCTTGGCTCTTTGTTTCTTTAGATTCAATTTTAAATATCACTTTTGGTGATCCTGATAATATCTGAGGTTTCCTGATTTCACCAATTGTCATTCTATTTCTAAAATCTCATTTCTCTGTGAAAATAAGTAGCCACCTTCACTAGCAACTTGTATTTGATCATTACACAATACGATTTGGGGCAAATGTATATGCTGGAAATATGAAGTGTAAATTACTTTAATATCAAGTTTTCCTTCAAATATCAAAGGCCTGATTAAAGAAGTCTCAAAATTTATCAACAATATTTATATTTAGTTCAGATTTTGATTCCAGCACATTCAAATGATTACAAAATTCAATTTCTCTTCTCTAAATAACTTGTGGACTGAAGTTATGACCATGGCAACTAGTGCAAAAATTCTAATAGAGATGGGCATGATGATTATTTTCCTTAAATACAAAAATAAAGTGATTTGACCACTAAGTCATTTAAAGTAACTGTACAAGTCTATACTGGCATTTGTCTTCTCCTAGGCATCTAAGCAGAAATTTAAGAAGAGTTTTGAGATGAGAGACTAATATCCAATTTTTTCTATTGTTTGAAACTTTTCTTGTAGAATAATTGTCCTCATGGTAGTGGGAAAGGACTTTCTCTTTAATAAAGACAGCAATAGAAAGCCTCCTATAATTTTACTAGAATCAAATTATCCATCCACTGATAATGTGGGCTCTCACTCTGCCCCCACTTTGAGTCACAGGTATGGTCTCTAAATGAAATGATCAGATGGAGAGCACACTGATACTAGCTGAGTATGGCCATAGAAAGAAGACATAGACCAAAATGACATAGTTACCCTGGGAGAAGATATCATTTTGCACCATCATCGTAATTGAGCAAGTAGACATACCCTTTTCTTTTTCCTCCCATAGCACTTTGTTCCCAGAAAACAACATTCAGTATGGTCTTTCCTACATTTATTTCTGAATTTGCGAACTACTTAATGAGCTCCAAGATATTTAAATTGACATTATATTTTAAAAGAAACATTGACAATGTCTTCTAAAATTTTGACCTTTCCTTAAACCAGCTGTTAAACTGGCCACACCGTTAAACCAGCCACACTGTTAAACCAGCCACATCTAGTTGAAATGATAGAATACAGGCTTTCCCCAGGCAGCTTAGGCTAAAATTACCCTTAAAGTCCTTAAGATTCAATACTGTCCTAAGATGTTTTGTTGAATGGTGAGAACATTCAAAATGTGGAGAAAGAAAACTGCAACCAGAAAGGAAATGATTTCAACTTGTCCTGGATTATCTGGAGAAGTCTTGGGCCTACAGAGTTGTCATTCTATTTCTAAAATCTCATTCCTCTAGAAAAATAAGATTTTTATGACTAATCAAGCACCAAAAAACACTAAAAAAGAAAAATCTGTAATAGTAGGACTAACAATGCCATGGGTGACTTACAACATATCCTTATAGTGCTACTTATGGCTAATTTATTCACATGCGGTATTTATTTATTACTGAGTACTTTATAAACTATTTAAATAAATAAACATGGATAAAAGATCTATAAAGAGTCTATTTTGATATCAGTAATATACATAAGGCCATATCCACTTCTGTCCCAAAGTATTTGAAAGACATAATATATATGTGTGTATATATATATTCATATATACAAAGCTAAAAATATGCATACATATATATTCATATAAACAAAGCTAGAAGTATATATACATATTTATACCTACACATAAATAGGTGATATAAAGGAAAACATGAAAGAAAAATATTTTGCTATAACAGAAATAATGAAGCAAGCATGGAGAACCATCACAAATTAGTGAAATCTGTTCTATAAAATATCAGTAAAGAAATCATGCTGCATCAATGGTAAACACAAGCAGTAAATATAAAAAAAGTAACTATAATTAAATAGCACTCAATGCAGTTCTATAGGAAGCTGTTATAATGGCTGAAAATTTTTCATTTGTAAATATACTTTGATCAATGTATTATATGTAAAGATAAGTAACTGTAAATTATGCTACACAAGGAGTTAAAAAAAAGCTTGATGATTTTAAAAGAATAATCTAAATTATAGTAATTATCTTATACTTGTGATTCTTATATAGTAAAGGAAAATTTCAAACTAATCCTTTCATTCAGGTAAGGAACCCCTGCATTAATACTACATGTTGGATTTCCCACTGTGGTGCAATTAAGATTGGCACCATCCTGGGAGCAGTGGGAAGCAGGTTCAATCCCAGGCCTGGCTTAAGGATCCGGTGTTGCCGCAGCTACGGCTTAGGTCATGACTGGGGCTAGAATCTGATCCCTGACCTGGGAACTCCATATGCCAAGAGGTAGCCAATAAAAAAAAAAAATATATATATATATATATATACACATACTACGTTTATCATTTATACTATTTGTAAGCTCTGTGAAAAGTCTACAATGTGGGATAACAACAGTATGATTTTATGGACTATCATTAGACTGAACTGATATTCTGAGAATGGAATAATTTACTTCATTAAATAAGAATAGGAATAACTTTAACAATATTTTAGAAGTCACTCTTCCCAACACCAGTATAATTAAAGCAGACCACTTACTCCGAGATATACTCTGTCCCTCATCCTCCCAGAGGAAAGAGACAGACTGCAATGTGAGGATTTTTAGCACAGGCTTGGAGTTAAAGAAGTGCTTCCTTTATGCAAGTTAATAATTGTGTTTCATGGATTGACAGGCCAATGATAGGTTTATTTATAAAGCCATTTTCTATACCCCAAATCTAAGCTTCTGTAGGAACATAATGCATATAGTTCCCATAAAATCATTTTCTAATCAACCTCATCTAATTCAAAATATGTCCTCTTATTGAGAGAAGAAATGATAAAAAATGGGAAAGTCTAAAAATAGTGGTTTATAATTGAAAGCCTAATTCTTTCTTAATTATAGGTATGTTACAGTGGCACTATGATTAGGGAAGATCGGTGGCTCTAAAATGAGTAAGACTTTATCATTCATTCTGTAGGAGGATGTACATGGGTTCCACAAGCAAAAAACCTCTGGAAAATGAACACGCAGGGTCTATTTCCTCACATCTCTTGGTGGTTACAAGGTTGTCCTCTATTTATTCTCTCTCTAGCAGAACAAAGTATTTCATTCATGTTTGTTTCCCTGAATGTCACATAAAGAATGTCTGGAATTATTTTGGCCACACCCATGGCATGAGGCCAGGGATGGAGCCTAGGCCACAGCAGTGGCAACAGTAGATCCTTAACTTGGCTCACCACCAGAGAATTCTAGATATTTAAGTTAGAAAATTTACTTCTGAAATTGGAATTCCAAAACTAATGCACCTAACTTCACTGAAGAAATATTAGTATAACACTGGAATTCCCATCATGGCTCAGTGGTTAATGAATCTGACTAGGAACCATGAGGTTGCGGGTTCGATCCCTGACCTTGCTCAGTGGGTTAACGATCCAGTGTTGCCATGAGCTGTGGTGTAGGTCGCAGATGCAGCTCGGATCCCATGTTGCTGTGGCTCTGTCGTAGTCCAGTGGCCCCAGCTCCGATCAGACCCCTAGCCTGGGAACTTCCATATGCCACGGGTTGCAGCCCTAGAAAAAACCAAAAAAATTAGTATAACACAGTTTATTATTAAATTATGTACCTAAAATTTCAAATCATTAGATTTAAACCGAGTGATTGCCAACACCTTATAACAAAACTGATAGATGCCCATAAATTAATGGTATTCATCTTATAATTTGATATAAGATGTTTTCATTCCCAACAAAGATATATCTTCAGGAAACATTAGTTACTACTGAGACAAAAGCCTAAGAGTTGAGAACTTTGAATTCTATTTTAAAGCTGGCCCTGTGCTAGCAAGTATGTCCCTGTTACCTATTTTGTGTACAGTAGTGTTGAGCCCACACCCTTCCTTCTCTAGATAAGGGTTATTTGACTACAATGCTGAGTACTGAACCCTAGCCAATGCTAACTCATAAACACTTCCTTTTCAAGGTATATTGAGAGGAAATATGAGGCCCTGCCTGGATTTCCACCATCCTCATTCTCTAACATGACACAAGTAAACATGGATACAACTGAAACAGAGCATGAGAGCACTGAACTGAGTCTAGAGACTTTTCTCTGCAAGGAAAAACAGCTTAGGGAAAGAACTCTTTAGGAGGAAAAGGTCTCAGCACACATCTTATCTGCTAGCAAAACCAATGGGGATACAAAAAATCTTTAAATGTTTCAAAATACACTTCTAATTGAGAATCATCTAATATTCTAATTTATATTAAGAGATCCATTGTTATGATCAGGCTAGAATACTGAGTTATAGTAAGAGTATTACTACACATATTGTAGCTATGTTCACAAGTAGGATAAATTGTCATTAGAAGCAAATCTGAATTAAAGAGTCATGCATAGTATCAAGTATCTGTTGACAGGTCAACCACACTCTTGGCTTACACTGAAGTACCTAATGGAAGCAAAGAATTCCTTCCTGCCCCATACATACCCAAGTTATTATCTATTGTCAGTAATCTGACAACACCACTATCTGGAGCAAAACTGAAGTTATTTGGAAAAGAGACCAATAACAATGGACAGTCTTCAAATTAAAATCTATTATTTCAACTGCAAATTGTAGTCCCAATCCTAATTCTGGAGTAAACTGGCCTGGATTTCATTCAAATAAACTCAGATACATCCAAAGATGTTAATGGATAATCGGAGATCATCAGTTGCCAAATATTTGGCTTAGTACCAAAGTTGATCAGTTACATTTAAACATTTTAATAGAATGATTTCTTACATAGAGAAAATTGTATAATTAAAGAAAATTATACCAACATCAGCCTGTTAGGCTGGTTCCTATCAATAGATACCATAAGGTGACATCTTTTAAAAATTAAAATATCTTTAATAGACGCATTACAATTATGCTACCCATTTTGGGGGGGGGGGATTTATAGGGCCACACTAGCGGCATATGGAAGTTCCCAGGCTAGGGGTTGAATTGGAGCTATAGCTGCTGGCCTACACCTCAGCCAGAGCAACACAGGATCCAAGCCTCGTCTGTGACTGACCTACACTACAGCTAACAGCAACACCAGAACCTTAACCCACTAAGCGAGGCCAGGGATTGAACCCACATCCTCACGGATACTAGTCAGAGTCAATGATGCTGCATCATAAAGGGAACTCCCATGCTACCCATTTTTTTAAAGTTAGGACGTTGAAGGCCTTTATTCATCTTTTCATGGAGGGTTTGACAAAAAATTCAGAATTTCCACATATGAATATAATCTGTTTCCTGACACAGAATTAACATAACTTTATTTTGAAAGTGAGTTTTCAAGTGTGAATTATGTAAGATAAATGGCAATCACACTTACTTAACATAGAACAAAATATAACAACTTTTTCTTTTAAAAATAATCTAAGTTTAACTCTCCTTTGCTTCAAATTTTTCCACAGGGACAATCGATTTTTATAAAATTGGATTTCATTTCAGCATGTTTTTCTCCTAAGGAGTCAGGAATCAGAAAGTGGGGATAGAGCTAGCAGAAGGGTAGGGAATGGAGAGGGGTAGAGACGAAGTTCAACACAGAAAGTTAGAGACAGAGAGGACGTTACTTTCCCATAGCACCTTTATAGAACACGAGATGGGTAAGGGGGGGACAGAGTTTAAATAGGTTCAATTTTAAGAACACAATGAGAAGTTATGAAGCAGAATCTCTTACCCTGAAAAATTCTTTAGTGGAGCCAGAGTCTAAAGTTCCATAAGCAATTTCTGTTTGCTTAGAAAGATCCTCGGCACTTTCGATGGGAGATACCATCCTCTCTACAGTCAGGAAGGCAGCTAAGTTAGCCGTGTAGGAGGAGATTATGATCAGGGTAAAGAACCACCACACACCTCCAACAATGCGCCCAGAGAGGGATCTGATAACAAGTATGAAATGGATTTGTAAAGCAAAATGAATGACCTCATAAGAAAACAAGTCAGTAGTATCAAGCAAAATACCAACTTACATGGGAATATTTAACATCATACTTTTCGATATTTCTGTTCATGAATGAAGCTTGACATTATTCAACCTTCTGGGCAAGGGAATACATATTCTCTAGATTTCATAAAATACCCAGACACAAACTTCAGATTCCTGAGAATTTCATAGTTATAACAGCCCTATCATTTATGGTATGAAATCTCCTTACAAGCAATTTCAAGAAATGTGCCAATAATCTATTCAGTGTTCATACTACTTTATCCATGCATGACATAAACGAACAAGAGAATCTAAGAGCAACAGCAAAACTCAGAACAATGTTGACAAACAAAATCAAATTTCAGAAATAAAAGTGTATTTGCCACAGATATGGCTTTAAACACTAAAAAAATCCTCCTTTTAATTCAACCAGTGAAGTTCCAAAATCCTCAAAAATGGTAGAAAATTTCATTAGGTTTTTGTGCAAAAACATAGGTTTTAGATAGAGAATAGGATAGAAATGGAAAAAAAAAAAGGGATGCTACAAACAATGATATTTCAGAAAATATAATTCTTAGTAAATAAATATCTGATGCTTCAGGGAATGAACTGCTATGACCTTGTTCCTCTGTGCCTCCTGCTTAAGAAAAAAAGAAAACTCAAGGAAAAAAAATTATACATTTAAAAGTTTACCTAGATATAAATTCCCAGTTTGAAATATAATAAAATAACAATATTTCTGTGACCATAAATTCTTCTGTAAAATAGTTTTCAATAGCTTAATAGATTCCTAATAATTTACTTTAAACCTTAGGTAGATATATATATATATATAGATAGATATATAGATAGATACGGAAATACATATATAGGGAATTATTTGGAAAGATTAGGTAGAATTCTACAAATAAAGGTATTTGTACAATATTAACAAGGCAAATTAATAACTTTTGCTTTTTTGATAATAGCTCTGCTAAGTCTAAAAATAAACTTTCTACGGTGACGAGGTAAAGTTCTAAAAATTTAAATCTTGAAAATGTGGCTATTTATGACCTAAATTAAACCTCCTGACAATTAATAATAAGAAATGTACCTTTTGATGAAACACAGACACTACATCAAATTATTAGGTAATATTTGTAGAATAAACTACTCAGGCAGTCAAGAAAAGAGGTGAAGCTAAAAGCAAAGGTATTTTAGATAAAAACATCAGCTTATAAAATAAAAGAGAAAAATAGAGAGAATGCAAGCAATGAAAAACATAAAATTAAAAGCCTTTACCAGTCTCTAAGAGATGCAAAGTATTAAATAAATATGATAGAATGGAGAAAGTAAACACCTCTCACTTAGATTCTGAAAAGGACATTGAATAAATTTAAATTTGGAAAATCCCTATGTAGATACATCCACTATTTATTCCATCACAATGGAAGTTATAATTATATGACATGTATCCTGTATTTAAGAGGGCAGATCCAGTATCTGACTGCTCGAATACAAAACTGAGTGCATGGCACTTGTTTTTGACACTATTCACTCATTGTTGCTTGAAATACATTTGAGAATCTTTTTTATAGGTCATTCCATTCCAGTCATAAAATAAACACAAATTTAAGACGTAAGTTCTTCTCTATTCTATTCTAGTGCTTATTTCAGATTTAATGAGATTATATATGCCAATTTATTTAAAGTGTACAAGATAATTCAAAAAGTTTATAGGATTAGTGCATCGTTTAAAACAGAAAATCCTTGAGCAATTTATTATTTACTTATAAGTGTTTTCAAAGGATCAGTTAATGATTCTGAAAGAGTTCCAGAGAAATTTGATGCTGAGGAGTAAATTCAAATTTATGTTTTATGGCGACAGACAAAACTGGTTTCTCTAATTAGAAACAAAACTTTCATCTCTCAATATCAGTACTCAAAGAGCAAGTAAATGCACATATTCTACAATTTCATTTTGATCTCTATTATATAATTATTTTAAGGATGCTATTTTTAAAATCATTTTAATCCTTTAAAGCTACTGAGGGAAAAAACAGAAGCAAGCAGGAGAACTGAGTCAACTTTACACATTTAGCTCTCATAATTTCTATGGTCCTAGTTTTTCCAAAACCATAGTTAACATATTCTAAACTTAATTTCAGGTGACAACCAATTCGGTTCAATAAACTGTTCTAGTTGAAAATGTAAATGTGCTCTATTCATTTAGATTAATAACATAGTTCCATATATCTTACTTGGAAAAAGAAGATAAACATCTTTTAAAATATTTAAAAAATCAGCATCTCTAAAGTGATCTGTACATTTCATGCATTATTATTAATATTATTTGGATATTAAGCTGCCCTATTCATCGTTTTCCTAAACTGGAGTTACCATCACTGTATTCTAAAAAAATGATAGTTTAGTTCATTAAAAATTTGCCATTATGTAGTATGTTCAATTTTTAAAGGCCCCATATATTTTAAAGTGAAAGATACTTATGCTTAAGATATTTAACAAAGTGACTTTTGCACATGCATATTCTGTGACAAAAATCCCAATTGATAACAAGGAAAAGCACGCTATCTAAAATTGATTTTTCTTGCCAGGAAATAAACATTATTATACATGAAACTGTAATGAGTCATGACTCATTAGTGAAATCATAAGCACAGAAAAAAGGTCATATTTTAGGAAGCAGGTTGTTGAAAATTAGAATATCAATATGTCATGGCAGACCCCTGGAAAAACACAGATTATTAAATATGCCTGTGCTCTAGCCCCCATGTGTAAATATGTTTCCTGCTCCTTGACAAGCACCAGACACCAAAATAATAACCTTCAGAGCCACAGTGCATGAGAAGCAGAGCAAACAAACCTGAGAAACTATTCTTTATGCCTTTAACTTAAGCCAGATAAACTAAATATGGATATGAAACTATGAATCTCATATATTTTTTCAGAGGTCATCATAATTTTATATATAATTATCATTATATTAAAATTTTATATATATATGCAATGCAAATACCATTGGTATGGTTCTAATTCAAGGAAATTCCATAAAGAAGCAAGAGAAAATTTGACGAAATTAGTTAGGATTTAGATCTATGTAACTCATAAAATCATACCCTACTATCCAAAAAGTAAATCATGGATAATTTCTCCATACATAATATATTTCCTTTATCTCACTGTTTGGAGTATATCAAAAAAGTTTGCAAAAGATATCAATTTCTGAGCTTCACATATAGTTTTTGAAAGTAATCATTTATTATTCCCAAAGTGCTCAAAAAAGAATATAATGAAATAATATTTTAAAAGTCACTATCTTTGTTAGTTATTAAGATATCCCAAAGAATCAAAGGAGAGTAATTGAGCCCAAATTAAAATGTAGCAGTAGATCGATAATCATTTAGGCTTTAAATGTGAAAGCAATCACATTAGAAAAAGTATGATTTGTTCCTCTGAAGAACCAGATTGGCTATCAGTATTATGTATGAAACATGAACAAAAAATATGTATTTTCTGATATAGTCATTATATTTAATGAATTTAAGATATTTAATAATTAAATATCATCATGAGAATAAAGTCTTAACGAGAATAGAATTAAAATATTATAATGAGAATAGAAGCATATGAATTTATCCCATTCTATGTATATTATTATTCAATGTGTCATGAGCTTTTCAAATGAATCACTCAGCATTATTACCTAACTACACATTTCTAGATACTTAGAAAATATGCTATCATACATCCTTTTTAATCCAGCAAACAAACCTTGAAAAAAATGAATTTTATAAATCTCTTTCCCATATCATTTCCATGAGCTAATAATGGGGCAGGGGGTTAGAGCTGGGATGCATGCAAATGAAGTTTTGTCACTTTTGCAGTTAGTAAGTAACGTTGCCCATTTTCCCATATACAGGTCTGTGGATCAACACACAGATGACTGTAAAATGAGAATATGCAGCAAAAACACGGTACCCCTCCAAGAAGGCATGGAATAATAGGAACCTTATGCATTTTATAGCCTCTCCATGGTGTGTATAATTTCACCAGGGAAATATAGGATCAACATTCAAAGAACATTGCTCAAATATTTCACAGGCTTATGCCGATGGTAAAAATCTGTCCTTAAGAGTCTTGTACTGCTTGGACAGGTAGTCGGCGGCTGCTAATTTCTTCAGAGTGAATTCATAAACACCATGAATATCCACTTGAGACCTAAAATGCACAAAGCTGAAGCAGGGAAGTAACCAACCTTGGCGAAATATCGCATCCTTGCTGCATAAAGGCACCCAAGGAAAACCAGAGACTATTAAAAATCCCAAATTCATTAGTTGATTCACTACTTTGAGTTTCTCTTCCATCTTCAAACTCCTCAGTGTGCCACTCGTAGGGGCTAAATCTGCTGACCAGGAATAAAACTACACTGACCCCAATGTAGGCAAAAACAATGCACATCCAGATCTCATAGGCTAAAGGATCAAGAAATGAAAACACTCCTGGTTTGGATTTCTGAGGCTTCTTGATCATGATAGATATCCCGAGGCTCATAAAAGGCTTTGAGAAATCGATCACCTCCTCTCTCACAAGGGTGATGGTTAATGGAGCAATTGCAATATCAGCTTTCTGCAAGGGAAACAAAGGAAAGTAATAGAACCAGGAGTCATGGTCAGAAAGGAGTTGAATTTACATTATTGGATCAAAGGGAAGGAAAAGAAATCAGGGAAATGGGAATAATCATTTGCCTAGTGGAATCCCAGTAAAGAATAAATGGGAAAATAAAGCAATGTGTTCCCCAAATATTCCTCCATTTTATAAATACAGAGTACGCCCTTCCGGCTTGATTATGATAACTATGTCTGAAATGCCTTTGCACTCTGAAAAATGCAAATGTCCCATAGGCTTCAAGACAGTCTAAATGCCTGTCTCCATCTGTATGTTTGCTTATGACTTCATCCTTCATCTTCAAATGTCCACAAGGAAATAAGAGAGTATCCTAGATAATTTGGGAAAGCAACGACCTCAGACAGTGGTACTTTGCAGAGAGGCAAGCATTCTCTCAACAATGTTCAAACAGAGCAACTTTATCTTTGAGAACAGCAGTACTTACCCCATATACAAGTTCTCCAACCATCCCATTCCAAATTTTCGTGTCTGCATCCCTGGCCCCATACTTGCCATCCCCAACAATTGTCAATTTGTACTTGAACCCACAATGTTTGGCAATTTCTGCAGCCAGGTCAACACAGTAGCCCTCATAGCGCTCATTGCCTTCAAGCATTTCATGATTTTTCTTCATCATAACATATGGAGATTCCTAGGTGGAAAGAAGGTACTTTAGTTGATTAAAAAAAAAAAAACACAGCTGTTAATCTTCTACCTTCATAGACTCACATATTCTGGTTTAATTATTACCTTTAGCCAGAGACACTGTATAATATACATAATGGACAAATACTAGTGGAAAAAATAAGCATAATACTTCTAAACAAACGTCCTCAAATGTTTATCATTATGGTTCATTAATATGGCTTGTATTTAGCCATAACAAAGTAAACAAGAGGCTCAAGAGCACAGTTAGTCTGTCTCCTTGTCATGTTTGTAATTACTAAAGTTTAAGAAAGGAATAGTGTGGTTCAGCATTGTTTTTATTCAACTCCAGATCTATCTCTCTCCTCTTCTAAGGCTACCCTGACTCCAAAGAACTAGCATTTGCCCAAAACCCTATGTGCTACTGGTTTGAGGATAAGGTTCTGGTAGAAATCAGCTTCATGGCCAGTGCTGTGCAGCCTGAAGAAGTCATTGCCATGGAGATGTAATGATTCTACCCTCTCAGACTTGAGGTCTCACTTCCTGTATGAGATAGAATATCTTAGAATTATGCCACAATGATAGCTAGAGCAGCATGCCCCTGTGAACACCGTAAAGAGGAAGCATGAAAAAAATGACTCAACATCAGCCCAATTTTCTCCATTGGAAAGTGGCACTAAGGATATTTGGGGCCTCAGTGAGATGATTTCTCTCAGTGGCACTATTAAAGGCAAAAATCCTCAACTGTCTAGCTTACATTTATCAAGTTATTTCTGAATGCCAACCAATGTTCTTATCCAAATCCCTTATTACCCTATCTGTGCTCCCTTCTAAATATTGCTACCATAATAAATCCCACAAATTTACTATACCACAGCTTAGTAAAACAAGATAAGATTGTTTTGTTACAAAATCACTACTACTACTACTACTGCTACTACTACTACCACATTTCCCCAATTTCATTTCACCAACAGCTTGTCATGATATCTATGTCTCCTTCCAACCCTCTGAAGCCTAGGTCAAGATCCAGTTCAATTTGTCTCATTCATTCAATATGTATTTATTTAGCACTAGCTACAGGCCACCTACTGTGTTGAGACCTAGGTTTAAGTAAAAGAGAGATCACCCTTGTCTTTAAGGAGTTCATCTTTTCATATGAAGATAGAGAAGTTGACAATGTTATGAAACCATGTAACAAGTACAAGAACTTGTGTTGAGACTTGGGGTTAAAAAGAAGAGGTGTGACCCTTGTCTTTAAAGGAGTTCACCTTTCTGTATGAAACAGAGACGTGGACAATGTTATTAAACCATGTGACAAGTATAAGGACAGAATGGACCCAGCATTGTGTGGGAAAGGAAAGATGAAACACCCAAAGAAATACCAGGAAGCCTCGCCCAGAATTTCTGGGTGCCCACCCACGTAAGCACCACGTTAGGAATAATCTAACAAGCTAAAGTTAAATCTCAAAGGGGATAGGAAATATTTTGAATGTTCTAGATCATGTTATTGAGTCCATTGGACAGAGCAAACATGAAATGGATGACTAAATCATTCAAAAAGCAGAACCATGGTAGTTATTGTCCTAAAATATAAGTGACAAATTCTAACTGGCAGACCTTTTTCATAAAAAATAATGTAAAACATAGGCATATGTAACTAATTACCAAAATTGTAGTGACAACAACAGTCTTATTCTCAAGCCCAGAGGTATCATTCCCAGAAGGGAGTTCTGTGAGGGTAACAACCATTTTGTCCACTTCGCTCCAATATCCAATCTGAAAAAGGGTATAGAAGTTGAACACATGACTTCTCCATTGGCAAAGCATGGAACTATTTTCAAACCCATGTCTGAATCTGCACTTACACTTAGATTAACTAGGTTGCTTTAAACAGAGACATATTATATGTATGTGAATCTAACAGAAACAGAAAGGGACTCTAGAAACAAGCAAACAAAAATAATTCTTGAATGGCATTATCATATCCGCACTACTATACATAAAATTTATAAGCAACAAGGACCTACTGTATAGCACAGGGATACTCAATGTTCTGTGATAACCTATATGAGAAAAGAATCTGAAAAAGAATTAATATATGCGTGTGTACAACTGAATCACTGCCATACACTAAAACTAACACAACATTGTAAATCAATTATACTCTAATAATTTTTTAAAAATTCTTAGAAACAGCTTGTCTCTTAGTGTTCACTTTTCATATTCTCCAAGGGTAATCTGTATGGGAGTGATCATACAGAAATACAAATAAAATTTTAACAGTGGTACTTTGGCCACAACAGTAGAAAAAAATAATTTCAATTGAACAGTTACATGCACATTTGCACCAGCTATTTTGGGTCTTCTGAAACATAATCATTCAGCTAATAGTTTTTTTTTCCTCATTAAACTCTTCTCCACCTCCCTCTCTCTGTCTCTGTCTCTGTCTCTGTCTCTCTATCTCTCTCTCTAGACATTTTAAAATTACATTCCCCTGTAATTTACCAGAAATAAGTAATTTCATTCAGAAAAAAAAATTTAGAATATATGTTTCTTGAAGTTGCTGAACTCCATTTATGTGAATACACATATCCAAGACGACTCCGGAAGATGAGGTGACAGGTTCACTAACTCACTTCCTCACGCAGAGAAAATGCCTTCAAACCAGTAATGATTTACCTTCCGGGGCCCATTTGTTTTCAGCTCCATGATGTTAATTGTATAATTTATTCTTTTGCCATTCTGATCAAACTTGATATTTCCTGAGAGACCTTCAACCTGCACCTAAGGAGGAAATGGGAAAGAAGCAGTTATAAATTCACTTCAATGAGGTACAGACTGGTTGACCAGATGACTCTCCCTGCGAGCAAGTCAAGAAAACAACACTGAAGAGGTTTCTTCTTATTCTTCAACGTACCTTTGCATTGTTAGGGGGAAAAAATTCCCTTTCGGTAAAACATAAGGAATAAAACAAGAATGATGAATTCAGCAGGGAAAAAAATAGTGGCCACCATTAAGACACATTGCAATCATACTGAGTGACTGACCTGTTTAAGGGCCCGTTCTATTTCTACACCTTGTCCCCAGGGCACCGCTGGGTTTGCCAGACAATCTCCTGCATTCCCCCGTCGGGAGATTTCAATTCTCTGCTTCCGTAGGTTGCGAAAAGCTTCAGTCATCACTTGAACAGCGTCATAAGTCAGGGCAGAAGTGTACTGAAAAGTATCATACACATACCATAAGAATGGGAGAAAATTCAGAGACTTGTAGCACTGGCAGTCAAGGCTACGGTTACCCACCATACATACTATATCAAAGTCCAAGAACTTAGGCACAATTTCCACCTCTAGAAATCCAAGAATATAACAGGATTAGTATGGAATATTGGAACTATGGACTATCCCTAGATTCTAAACCTTTTCAATTATGTTAACATCTTAACTCTCTCAGGTGAGACCTTCCATAATAACTGTGTTGATGTTTTCATTTTTATTTTTCTAACTAGTTTCTTAGAGTATCACCTTATGGCTTGATATGCTAATACAGGCAATTATCAAATTAACAAATCAATATTTTCCAATGTCTAATGAGATTCATGGGGCAATATGGAAAGAATGCTGATTAGTTTAGGGGTCTTTAATCTCTAATTCCACATGGATCTGCAGAGGTCTTTGGAGTGTTTGTTTTTCAGCTCCTCTAGGTGATTATGATAAATAAAAGAACCACCAAACTCCATGATTTCTATGTCCCCTCATGCTTCATAATCTATGACAATATTGGTTCCAAATTTATGGGATTCAGATCCCAGTGGGAGAGCAGGGTATTTTAGGAGATGGAGACCAAGCAGGAAAATAAATATATAAAAGCTACTACATGTGTACAAAGTATAGCAGGGCTGGATAAGTATTATTATGGCATGCATACATACTGCCATCTATCTAATTATGATGCTTCTGTCAGTAATAATACATCACATTTTAACATGAAAGCTCTAATACCTGCTGAGGAAATTTATGTTATTGAATATTTTTCAAACTTTAGGTAACAAAAGTACAATGAAGCTAGGAAAAAATACAATATCATACTGATTTAGTGACATTCTAAAATCCTTGACCCCAAATTCAAAATGGGTACCCAATATTTCCAAATAACCCTCCTCTTCCTTTAGTAACTTGGTTCTCCCACAACTCTCAAAAGGGATTATTCCATACCTTCTTTGCATCTTCTCTATACACATCCATACATGCCTCTTTCCCTGAATACCTGCTCATTAGCTTGCCTCCTCTGTCACCAAGAAAATAAGAGGCCAACAGACAGAACTCACTAATTTTTCAACTGAAAAACTACCAAGCTCCACATTTACTCTGTCTCCCTCCTGAGTTGACATCACATGAGGTGGCCCCTCCAGCCACTCCAGCAGCGCATGGATCCCACCCCTCTCATCTTCATGAGGGTATTGTTTCTGCAGTTATACCCTCAATATAGTGCATCAGCCTTTTTTTCTCTATTGAATCATCACTTCACAATTTAACTGCTCTAGTTAATTCCTACCACAAATAAAGCAAGAAAGAAATTAGGCACATTAAATTGTAGGTGGATGATGATTATGATGATGATAGATAGATAGGTAGGTAGGTAGATAGATAGATAGATAGATAGATAGATAGATAGATAGATAGATAATATAGAAAGATATAACCACTACTTATGCCCATGTCTCCTTCCAATTTCCAGTATTTTTTTTTCTATTTCCTCACAGGAACATTTGTTGAGAAAAATGTACTAAATTTTCCATTTCACATCAACTTTCCTTGCTCTAGGTAATCTCATTCAGTCCATGGCTTTAAATTGCATCCATAGGCTCAAACATGACTTCCTGCCCAGCCCACTCCGGGTCACTCTCCTGCACATGACCTTGTTTCCTACGTAGACTCTACCAGCATCTGAGTATCCTCTTTGCACATTCTTTTCATCTACTTCATCTCTCATCCTCACTGGAATATTACTCTAGGGAAGCAGAAAACCTATCTGTCACCACTGAATTATCAGAGCCCAGGGCAGGGTCAGGCACACTGAAGAGATTTAATTGGAAGGAAGGAAAGAAAGAAGAAAGGAGGGATGCAAGGAAGGAAAGAGGGAAGGGTAGAAGGAAGAAAGGAGGGAGGGAAGGATGGAAGGAAGAAAGGAAGAGAGAGGGGAGAGGGGCAGGGGGAGGGGGGAGAGGGGCAGGGGGAGGGAAGGGAGGAGAGTGGGAGGGAAGAAAAGAAGGATATAAAGAAGGAGGGAACGAAGCTTGGTCAGAGATCTTGATATGGAATTTATCTTTATTGGACTCGCATTCTCTCCCAATGCAAAGTTATAAAAACAGATAATTACAATATACAAGTACAGTGTTATAAATCAATTCAATGGTGGATAAACAATTACCTTATTTTGCAATGTGAGAGATAGCACAACAAGGCAAATGAGAAAAATAATTTATGTGGTACGAATTATCCCTTCCTTGTACCCAGAAAAATTTTAAGACTCCACTATTTTAATGCTAAAAATAGTAGTGTGAAATTGTCACTTAATTTTTGCATAAACTAGTTTAGTTGAATCACTTTCGATTTATCATATGAATGAATCAAATTTGAATGGAAAGTTGGTAGGAAGAAGAAAAAGAGAAAATTATTTTGAGCCCACATGACTGCGATTGAGTGCTGTTAACTATAATAAGTTCACATTTTCTAATGAATTTTCTTACTAAAATTTCTTCTTATATGTTGCCAGTTAAGCAATGTCATTGAAGGTCTATACATAAATCCTTCTCGACAAATCTAGATTATCTCCTGGATGGTTGTACTTGAGTTTCCTATAAATCCCTCTTCTAGGTGGATCTAAATAAAACCTATTGCAAATTTTTCCCCAAATCTGCAACATTTTCCTTCAAATTATACACATAAGAAATTAGCAAAATATACTATGTTACATATACATTTAGGCAACTTTTATTACTGGGTTGAAAACATAAATTCTGGAAACCTATCCTAAGAAAATACTCTCAAATACCAAGAATTTTCACACAAAGAGATTGATTTCAGTATCACTTGTAACAGGCAAAAATTAGAAAGAACATAAATTTCTGACAGATAAAGAATTTTGTTTGTGGATTTTTGTTTTTGGGGTTTTTTTTCTGGCTGTGCCTGTGGCATGTGGAAGTTCCAGGGCCAGGGATTGAAACTACACCACAGCATCGACCTGAGCAACTGCAGTGACAACACCAGAGCCCACTGCACCATAAGGGAATTTCAGTAAAGAAATGTTGGAAAACTATAATCTCTGCCTCATGTAAGTATTACGCAGCCATTAAAAATTCTACTAATAAAAGTTATGTAACAGTGCAAATGATGCCAGCCATAAAATAAGTGAAAATCATTATTATTACAACTTAATTTTTTCAACAAAAAAATGCAAGTGATAAAAAATGGTTATATTCCTTCAACAAAAAAGGAAAGAAAATAAACAAATTGGTTATAATAATAGGGAGGAAACATACATGATGATATTTCTTTCCCAAGTATTCTACAATATCCATGGGCCTTTTCAAAAAAAAAAACGATATTATATCAAAAGCATTGTTTTAAATCATATCTACTTAAGATTTCTTGAAGAAATATAAGTATCACATGAGGATATATCTGTGTCATTTACATGTCTTTCTCTATTATCCTAGAGGAAAAAATAAACATTGATTAATTCCCTTTCTTATATAGCAATAATTTCATTGCTAATTTTATTCTTACGATGAAGTATGGGTCACTGGATCAGAAACAGAAACTAATATTTTGCCATTTGCAGCAATGTGGATGCAACTAGAGATTCTCATACTAACTGAAGTAAGTCAAAAAGAGAAAGACAAATACCATACAACATTGCTTATATGTGGAATCTAAAATAGGGCACAAATGATCCTATCTACAAAACAGGAACTGATCATGGACAGGAGAGAAGACTTGTGGTTGTCCGGGGGGAGGAGGAAAGGGGATGGATGGGGAGTTTGGGGCTAGTGGATGCAAACTATTACATTTAGAATGGATAAGCAATGGGGTCCTACTGTACAGCACAGAGAATCTCTTGGGTTGGAACATGATGCAAGATAGTATGAAAAAAAAATGTATACATATGTGTGACTGGGTCACTATTCTGTACAACCGAAACTGAAGAAATACTGTAAACCAAATATAATAAAAAATAAATTCACTCATTAAAAAAGAAACTAGTATTGCAGTTTGTATTCAAGAGTTATGATAATAATTAAAAGCCAGACTCTTCCTTGAGTCAGCTCATGACACTATGAGAAATCTATAAAGCCATCTGCTAAATGTTTCCAAGCTCTATAAATGCTGGCAAACTGCATTAAAAAATAAGATGAGGTTGAATGAACTAAAAGCATTTAAGTCCATGTGGAATGTTATCATTATGATTCAGAGCCTGAGTGCATGAAGAAGGAAAATCCTTCCAACCTTTTTCAAATGTTGAAACCTAATCAACTCTCAAGCCTATTATCATTGTCAATTAAAAGTCATGATCATAGACACACAATTCTGGGCTGAGAGAAAAATCAACAGCCTCTGCAACCAGAGTCCCTTCATGTTTATGTTCTGCATTCACAGCTCATTTATTTTTTCTAAACAAATATGTTTGCATTTTTGATTGGATAGTTAAAAAATTCAGTTTTATTCTACCATTCACTAAACTAGATGTAAATTAATTCAAACGGAGCATGATGGCCATGTAACAATCTCCTCCTTCTTTGAAAACAAATGCATCATCTCCACCCTGATGCTTATGTTCTGTGAAATCCCTCAGCTGAGTGGGAAATTTATATTTCAGTGGGGGGCCATTATCTTCTCAAGTGCTGTATCACAATCATGTCCTATCCACACTTGAAGAAAAAAATCTGGGAAAACGCTGTTATGGTCCATTTTCCAAATACACTTTTTATTCCATCTTAAATGCATCTTTATTGAGACGTTTTTCAAAAGTAAAATGAAACATGCATTTTAAACATGTTTGTTATACCCAAAAGTCATCAGACATTATTCAATAATACATTACTATAATCACTGATACCAGAAAATGATATTCTGACAGTTAAACAACAAAACAAGAGGAGATGAAAACAACTTCTATATACATCTAAAGGTTAATGAATCTATAAAGTGGATAAATAGGCTCTAATATAAATCTTTATGGGCCATCGTCATAATAGCACCTGTTCTGAAACACATGTTATCTGCAAGGTGCTAAGATAGAAAAAAAACAATACTGCTCAAAAAAGAAGTACCAGCTTTCATATTATGAAAGTGTTACAAAATTTCCTATGAATGCCTACTTTCCAAATTTTCCTTGACACTCGAAATTGAAGTGAGCATAGTTTAGAAAGCATCAAATACAGTATCTTCTGATTCCAATCAGGGCTGCCTCAAGCCCTGATTTTACCATTTACTGCTCTGTTGCCTTGAGCACTAAAGCATCAGTGTCTAAGGCTTCTTATCAAGAAAATAAGAACACTGTCTTTTCTATGTTATAGTAGTGTTGGAAAGGAAGGTGAGGAAAAAAGGGAAGAATTCCTGTAGACCTAATTCTCTCTCTCTATGCCAAACCTGAGCTGGAGAGCTTCCTAGTAAATCCTTTAAAAAAAAATTTCTATGCAACGACTATTTGTATTCCAATGTTATAGGTGAAGATGGCAAGTTATCGAGTTATATTTCACTCCGAGTCACACACAGACACAAAAATTGATGTAGGTAGAATTTAAATCCAGATCTCTTTGTTTCTCAGGTAATGAGGGTGACCAGTCATGCTGGTTTCCCTGAAACCATCCCAGTTTTAGAAGAGAAAGTCTGGAGTGCCAGGCACATGGGACTGCTCGTCCCCTTATTTGGCAAGTTCCATATCACATGAATAGAATTATAGGAAAGGAGAAGCTGAATAAGTTGTAGAATATGCTTAAAATGCAAGTTATTGACTGGCATTTTTGCTTTCTTCTTTCCTTTTATTACTGTCTATCTTGGTACAAAACTAGCTTGTTTTTACCATGTTTGGACAATAACCATCTTGATCTACAAGTGTCTCTGTTCCAATAAGTTCAGAAAATGATCTTCACATTGGCATATTATAGGCCCTGAGAAATCCTGCAGTAACAACTCCTGTTTTACTTTGATCAGCATGGTTCAAACAAATTACCATTTTAAAATTTTCCTTAACAACAATTACTTTCCATAAAAATAGTGTTTGTGTAACATACTTGGGGATGTTAAAAGTTTTATGGGCTGGTAAATTTTAAATGTTTAATTTTTAAAAAAGCATAAATTATTTAGTTAAATAAAATTATTATAAACCGAATGGTATTTTCCTAGAGAATATTACACAATATAATTCTCAGTTTCTTCATCAGAAGATTATCAACATAGTCAAGAATGATGAGCTCTAGGAAAAATAATTAAGCCTATATGAAAAATTTTAGGAAGTCTATTTTTTAATTTTTAATTTTGTCTTTTTGGGGGAGGGGGCACATCCACAGCATAGGGAAGTTCCCAGGCTAGGGGTCTAATCAGAGCTTCAGCTGCTAGCCTGCACCACAACCACAACAATGAGGGATCTGAGCCATGTCTGTGATCTACACCACAGTTCATGGCAATGCCGGATCCCTAACCTACTGAGCGAGGCCAGGGATCGAACCCACATCCTCATGGATTACAGCTGGCTTCATTACCACTGAGCCATGACAGGAACGCCCTAGAAAATCTTTTTTTAAAGCTCCTTGGCAATGACCTAGAATCAATTAAAATCATAGGAAAGAAAAACAGTCTCAGGAAGTACATTGTCAACTGAACATTATTCAGTTGTCTTAATTTCAAATTCAACCAAAGTCTATACTCTGGAAAAGAGCTGTCTGTATTAAGGTCATCTTTAATTTCCTGTAAAGCCTTTTGAACATGTGCCCTTTATAGTTTCACTGAATAAAATCACAAAATCTTCAGTAAAACTCAACATCATTGGAGCAACCGGAGCTCTCATTTATCGTCAGTGGAAACACAAAATGGTACAGCTTGGGAGACAGGTCATTTCTCACAAAACTGAACATAGTCATCCCACATGATCTAGCAAGTGCACTCCTTGGTATTTACTCAAAGGAGTTGAAACTGTATATCCACTCAAAAGCCACCACACAGATGTTCACAGCAGCTTTCTTCATAATTGCCAAAACTTGAAAGCAACCAGGATGTTCTTCAAAAATGAAGGGATCAATAATTTAAGGTACATGTGGAAAACAGAAGAATATCAGCACTAAAAATAAATGAGCTATCAAGCTCCAGAAAGACATGAGGGAACTTTACATGCGTATCACTAAGTGAAAAAAGACAATCATAAAAAGCAACATACTGCATGATTTCAACTCTATGACATTCCAGAAAAGGCAAAACTCTGGAGACCATGAAAATTATCATTGGTGGATGCAAGGTGTTGGGGATGGGAGTATGGATGAAAAGGCGAAGATCAGAGTAATTTTAGAGCAATGAAAATACTTTGTAGGAAACTAGAATGATGAAAGCATGTTATTATGCAGTTGCCCAAACCCACAGCATGTACAACATCAAGTGAATAGTAATATAAGCAGTGGACTTCGGGTAATTATAGGTCAATGTAGGTTCATGGATTCTAACAACCTGGGCACTGGTGAGTGAAGTTAATATTGGAGGAGGCTTGCATGTATTAGGAAACAGGGTATATAGGAAATCTCTGTACTCTGCTCAATTTTGCTGTGAACCTAAACCTGCTTTAAAAAATAAAGTCTTAATTAGAAAACTAATGAAAATGTCACATCTTTAATAAGCACACAAGGCTGTAACACATTCCCATGGGTGAAAAGACAGCTTCTTTGACAAGAAACCAAAATTAGCATCCTTTATTTTTATTCTTTATGAATAATAAAATATTTTGAATTTTTGTGTTAAAGTATGGTTGATTTACAATCTTGTATAAAAATAATTTTAATTTAATTTTTACATGAAGAATGATTCTTCACATAAAAAGAATGTATTAAAAGCAACATAGTTATTACTTAATTATCCAGATTGGCTCTTGACCCTGACTGAAAATCTTGCTTAAGGACCAATCCTTTTACATTCTGAAACTTTAGATGCACTTAAGGATTCAAATTTTCAGTTAAAAGTAATCAGATTCACCAAGACAGGAAAAACATACTCAAATCAATATATTGTCTTGTTTTGATTCACTTATAGGTAAGCAAAGACTTTCTTAGAGGCAAATATTTTATTTTGTTGGTTGCATAAATTCTTCCCCTGATGAACCCCACCTCTTAGGAATATTCTAGTAGGTGAAATTTCCTTATTTTTTGCATTCTATGAAAAATAAAACAAATGTTTTCCATGGTAATTTAAGATTTGATTTCAGCAGAGATGACCACATGCAAGTCACTACAATCTTTGAAAGACAGGGGAGCCATTTGACGATAGCTGAGTCAGCAAAAATTAGAAATGTTACCAAACGTTTTATTGAGTGCCTAAATTTGCACATCACATAACTGTGGTATTAGATATCTGGGAGAAATCTCAGAGATTCCAGACATTCATTCCCTTTCCAGATGAAGAAACATGGATATGAAATGTACCCAGATATTCTGCATTATAATTCAAACAGAGGTAATGCATGTTTATTTTTTTTCTTTGTATAGCCCCACCTATGGCATATGGAAGTGCTCCGGCTAGGGGTCGAATTGGAGTTGCACCTGCAGGCCTACGCCACAGCTATGGCGACACAGGATCCAAGCTGCATCTGTGACCTACACCACAGCTTGGGGCAATGCCAGACCCTTAACCCACTGAGCAAGGCCAGAGATCAAACCCATATCACCAAAGAAATAACACTGAATCTTTGACCTGCTGAGCCACAACAGGAACTCTAATGTATGCTCATTTTTAATGACATAATATATATTTCAATGGTTTAATACATTATTGTTCAATAAAGACTAGTATGTCGGAAGTCCCTGTTATGGCTCAGCAGTAAGGAACTGACTAGTACCCATGAAGATGTGGGTTCAATTCCTGGCCCTGCTCAATGGGTTAAGGATCTGGTGTTGCCAAGAGCTGTGGTATAGGTCACAGACACAGCTTGGAATCCACGTTGCTGTGGCTGTGGTGTAGGCCAGCAGCTGATGCTCCGATTTGACCTCTAGCCTGGGAACTTCCACATGCTATAGGTGCAGCCCTAAAAGCACACACACAAAAAAAAGAATAATATGCTATTTTATCAATATCACATTTTAATGTATGAGTTTATTTCAGTCAGATATACATACTTTTTAAACCAAAAAACGTAAGATTAAACATGGCAACAAGTCTCCATTTTGCATGTCAAAAAACAAATAAATTGCTTTAATAGTAGTTGTAGGGCATGCCAATGTGCCAGCAGTAGGTTCTGTCAGTTAAAACATTCGAGAAGCAGAATTAATTCTACAAAGCCACCAGGGTACTATTTAATGCATGACGCTAATTACTGAACTCAAAAAGATTATACTATTTTCAGACAGACCTAATAACTCTCTTAGGACAGCAATTAAGAAAGTTTGAATCCGTGCTTTTAAGTCTTCTCCTAAGTAAAATGAGGTTCTTACAGGAAAACCATTATTTAAAGTGCCACATAATGTCAGCCCTGTATCGTTGAATTCCTTAACACCAGCAGGCCCCCTCAGACATAGGTTCAAACTCTCAACGTGACAAGGCAGAATAGGTAATTACATTTTTTGCAAGTTGTTGAAGACTTCAGAAACACTGAGAACCAACCTAGCAAGAGGTGTGGGGAGTTCCCCGTCATGGCTCAGTGGTTAATGAATCTGACTAGTATCCATGACAACACGGGTTCAATCCCTGGCCTCACTCAGTGGGTTAAGGTTCCAGCGTGTCCGTGAGCTGTGGTGTACGTAGCAGATGAGGCTCAGATACCAAGTTGCTGTGGCTGTGGCACAGGCTGGCAGCTGCAGCTCTGATGTGACCCCTAGCCTGGGAACCTTCACATGCTGTAGGTGCAGCCTTAAAAAGACAAAAAGAAGAAGAAGAAGAAGAAAAGCAATCCATTTAATAAATAAATAAAAATTTTAAAAAAATTAAAAGTGTGTGTAAATTATTTCTGAGATAGCATCAATCATCTTTATCATCTGCCTTGCTGTCAACATTTTTTGGAGGAAGGTAAAATTCTTATTGATTGATTTTTGACTGGAAGTTTCCAGGCCAGGGTTGACTCCAAGCCTCAGCTGAGACCTTTGCCCCAGATGAGGCAACGTGGGGTCCTTTTAATCCACTTTGCCGAGGATTGAAACTGAGCCTCCTCAGCAACCTGAGGTGCTACAGGTTGATTCTTAATCCACTGAGCTACAGCAACCCGAGGGTGCTACAGGTTGATTCATAATCCACTGAAACTCCTAAAATGCTCATTTTTATTGTCCCATTTAAACCCAGGTGATGTGATGGTTCAGGTCTGATTACTATGGTATTTTATACATTTCATCCAGGAAAATAACACTACTTTTCTGCCAGGGCTGAGTAAAAGAATATAACAAATGCTAGGGCAGGAACTTAAATTCCATTTCTATAGCAATGATAATTACTTTTTTTCTTTCTTAGTGACACAACATTTTCAAAGTGTTGACTTACGTTTTCTCCTTCTTTCCTCTTCATTTCAACAAATCTCTATTATGTGCCTACTCTGTACAAAGCTCAGTATGTGAGGTCAATAAGACAGAAGGATGCAGACTGCCTTTTCAAGTCTCATTTTCAATCCACAAACATCTCTCAATTCAATTTATATTAGTATGTTATAAAGGCAGCATTCTTTTTTTGCAATTATTATTTCTAAAGAAATGGAAAGGATTGGCAAATATAACACATTCCTTTCTATCTCTCCAGCCTCATGCCACAGTACCATTCAGAAAACTGCCAGTTGCTTTCTGGATTGTGAGATTTTCCTTAAAGGCACCAAGATCTATTGTCACCAGGGCAGCTTGTCATCCTCTTCAAAACCTCATCAAAACCAAGTCATGAGGCTACTCTCCTCTAGGGGCCCCTGTTGCTCTCAGAATAAAACAAAACCTCCCTGAGTGGGACAGCAAGGCACCCAGAATGTGGATCTTTCCTGCTCCCTCCCCCCTCGAGCCTGGCACCCACAAGTCTGCTCTCCATGTCCCTGATCTGTTTTTGTTTTTGTAGATAGGATCACTTGTGCCACTTTTTAGATTTCACAAATAAGTCATATCATATGGTATTTGTCTTTCACTTTCTGATATACTTCACTTAATATGAGAATCTCTGGTTGCATCCATATGGCTGCAAATGGCATTATTTAATCTCTTGGATTAGACCATGATGGAAGATAGTATGAGAAAAAAAGAATGTATATATATATGTATAGCTGGGTCCCTTTGCTATACCGCAGAAATTGACACAACACTGTAAATCAACTATACTTTAATAAAACAAATTAAAAAGATCTGAATCCTACATGTCTATAAGGCATAATTTCTCAGCATGCCCTCAAAACACCTCTTTTCAACCTGCAGGCTTACAGAACTATTTCTATCTTCCTTGTACTGGGGACTTTAATTCCTTATTTTCTCGATGGGGAACTACTCTCCCTTCTGTCTCCCCATTCGTACCTCTCCTGTGGGTTTTACATTCCCGAAAGGAGCCATTTCCTACTTCCAGATTATAAGCATCTTACAGATGCTACCACAGAAGCTTTGCTTTCCTCTATCTGTTCATTCAAAAAGCCTTTGCTATGTACGCAGCTTTATTCTAAGAGCCTGGGATACATCAGTGAACAAATACCAACAAAGAAAAATCCCTGCCCCCATGGCATCTCCTCTTAAGTCGGAGGAGACAGACAGTTAACAAGGCATGCGTAAATTAATTATAAATCCAGTGCAGTAGGAGGTATTAAAGAGAGACAGATGAAAAACTGGAGTAGGGAAAGGGCAATGGGGCACACCCCAAAGGATGGAGTGATCGCAATGTTTTTTGGTTTTTGTTTTTTTTTTTTTTGTCTTTTTAGAGCCGCACCCTTGGCATATGGAAGTTCCCAGGCTAGAGGTCCAACTGGAGCTGCAGCTGTCAGTCTAAGCCACATCCACGGCAACACAGGATCCTTAACCCACTGAGCAAGGCCAGGGATAGAATGTGCATCCTCATGGATATTATCAGATTCACTACCACTGAGCCACAAGGGGAACTCTACGACTGCAATTTTAAATAGAAAAAAAATCCTGCTATGCACTTCCTTGAGGAGAAGGCATTTGAACAAAGACTGAAAGAGGGCAGGTGGCTTAGCCTTGAAGATATTAAGGGGGCAATAGTCTAGAAGAGGAAAGAGCCAGTTCAAAGGTCCTGAAGTGAGAAGGAAAGGGCAGAAAGGCCACAGCAATTGAAGCAAAGGGAATGAGGGGAGAACACAAGAGAGGAAGGCAGGGTGACTGGGTGACAGAGTATTTAGGGATGAGTCTGGCTTTTAAACCAAGTGGCACAGAGAAACACTGGAGGGCTTGGAGATGAACAGTGGCATAATGCAATTTAAATTTTAAAAGGACTAAAAGTAGGGAAGATAAATGGGCAAATGTAGAGGCAAGGAACACAGCCTAGGAGAGCATTGCAACACCTCCACTCACAGGGCCATTATGATTGTTTATAGGTTGAGTACAGAAGAGATGGTAGGATTTCCTGACAGTTTGGATGTGGGCTACCTAGAAAGAGAGGACATTTCTGTTCTTGGTTGAAGGAACAACTGAAAAAATAGGGTTGCCTTAAGCTGAGACGGAAAGAGTGTTGCAGGAATAGTTTTACAGGGGCTGAAGAGGGAGCAGGTGTGGAAATCAGAAGCTTAGAATGTGTCAATACTAAGATGCTAGTTAAAAAATTTCCCATGAAGATTAAAAGGTTATTTCTCCTGAAGAGAGTCAACTCCTTGAAGACTAGAACTTTGTCTTTTTTTTTCTGACACTTAGAACAGTGTGTGCTTGTAGAGTGAAAACTCATGGTATCACTCAAATGTGGAATCTAAAATAGGGCACAAACGAACCCACCTACAAAACAGAAAGAGATTCACAAACATAAGAGAACAGACATGCAGTTGCCAAAGGGGAAGGGGAGAGAGTGGGATGGACTGGGAGTTTGATGTCAGTAGAAGCAAACTATTACTTTTAGAGTGGATAAGCAATGAGGTCCTGCTGTA
Organism: Phacochoerus africanus; assembly: GCF_016906955.1. Classification (NCBI taxonomy): domain Eukaryota; kingdom Metazoa; phylum Chordata; class Mammalia; order Artiodactyla; family Suidae; genus Phacochoerus; species Phacochoerus africanus. Next base: position 46,057,737 of record NC_062553.1, on the reverse strand, counting down.
TAGCACAGGGAACTATATAGCCAGTCTCTTGGAATAGACCATTACTGGAGATAATACAAGAAAGAGAATATATATATATATATATATATATATATATATATATATATATATGATTGGGTCACGTTGCTGTACAGCAAAATTGCCACTATATTGTAAATCAACTATACTTTCAAAAATAAAAGAAAAAAAAACTCAGTAAATGTGTATTAAATGGATGAATGAATGAACATTGCCCTAAATTAGCAAATTGGTGAAACAGAGTCAGATGTAAAATCTCAATGCCACGATTCTAGAGCTTTTTTTGTACAGGATATAAGAATGAAGAAATTTAACATTTGCAATTTATATTTGGTGGTTATAAAAATATTTTAAATATTAAAACATTTAAGACCTTATATTTATTGAATAAGATCAGTTTAAATTATAAAGCTATAGTAGCTGTATTAACTTTCAGGGAAGACTAAAACTTTAAAACAATCATTAATAGTTCCACCACTTGATATAATTATGTAGTTTCTAACACCTAACCATAGAATTTTTGTACAGATTTTCATGCCTATAACACGTGTTCATTTTAGTATAATAAAATATGATTTTAATCATCAGGCAATGTACTTGATGCAGTAAATGACCCAAAAGACAGCATTAAAGCACACAGTTGGAGATATTTTTGCTCCCTTTCCTTAAACAGATCACATGTGCTACTTGTTTCTATTAGGAAATGCTATATTGGGCCCTACCTAGTTTTTCTTCCTTTCTTTTGTTCATGGAACAATCATGAAAGAAACAATCATGAAAGGCCAGTCCTGGAATTACACTTTTACATCTGTTGACAATCTAAGAGGCTCATCTCTTGGCAACACAGCCCTCCCAAATTCCCTGTATCTGCCATGTTGTTGCATCATTTTAAGTCTCTGTGTTGCTCTTTCCTAAGCACCTCCCATGCTTTTCCTCCTGCTCAACCACCTGGAACTCCTTGCTCAGGCGTTCTACCTTTGGAAAGCCTTCCTTCCCCCAGATTGTCATAAATATGTGTAGGAGCTGGCATAATTTATATGCATCTCTCTCCGTTATATTTGCTTACTAAGATTTTTTCACTTTTTTTTTACTTTTTGTGGCCACACTCATGGCATATGGAAGTTCCCAGGCCAGGGACTGAACCTGCGCCAAAGCAGCGACTAGAACCACTGCAGTGACAATACCAGATCATTTACCAGCTGAGTCACAAGAGAACTCCTACTGACATGTTTTTATCCTTCATTAGACTATGTATTACCAAAAGCAGGAGTCATTTTTTTTAAATCACGTATTTAGTTCCTGGCCCTTTAGTACATGAGTAGTTTGTGTTTGTGTTAGGAAGAACTCACACCCAAAGCCACATCCATCCCATGGATCATCAGTACTTTCCTTTTTCTTTTTATGGCTGCACCTGCAGCATGTGGAAGTCCCCAGACTAGTGGTCAAATTGGAGCTGCAGCTTCGACCTATGCCACAGCCACAGCAACAGTGGATCTAAGCCAAATTTGTGACCTATGCTAGATCCTTAACCCAGTGAGTGAGGCCAGGGATCCAACCTGCATCCTCACAGACATTATGTCAGGTTCTTAACCCACTAAGCCACAGTGGGAACTCTGATTGTCAGTACATTTTTGTGAAGCTACAAAGGCCTAATACATCTATTGGCAGGTAAGTCTTTGTGGGAGTTCCCATCATGGCTGAGTGGGTTAAGAACCCGACTAGTACCCGTGAGGATGCAGCTTCCATCCCTGGCCTCTCTCACTGGGTTAAAGGATCTGGCATTGCCGTGAGCTGTGGTGTAAGTCACAGATGCAGCTCGAATCTGGCATTTCTGTGGCTGCAGCATAGGCTGGCAGCTGCAGCTCTGATTCAACCCCTAGCCTGGGAACTTCCATGTGCCATGGGTGCAGCCCTAAAAAAGAAAAAAATAATTAGCCTTTGTAAATGTTTGAAACGTTTGAACATTGGGTCAAACAGTGACTCAGTGACTACATTTTTGAACTAGGCTCCTTGTGGCTCCCACCATGAAGGGCCATCATGATCTCTGAAATTTGACAGAAGCAGCCAAAAGGGAGGCACTAATAGGGGGAAATGCCACATCAAGAAAGGAGAAGAGAAAGGTCATCAACAGACTAATATGTGCTCTTTGCCAAAATGTTGGCAGAATGCATTGCCAAAGATCTCACATGCCCCAAATCTGCCTTGCATTTTGATGCATAGCACATGAACTTTAATAATGATACGACTTCCTTGAGAAAATAATGATCTCCTTCTGCTTTCATCCTTCTCACAGCAGGCAGCAGTGGGAGGCAACAGGCAACATGATGACTAACAGAGAGTTCAAAAGGAGCATGTCAGCACCATCTGAGGGTGGATGCCACATGCTCGCTCCATCAGAAACCTTGAAGGACACCATGTCTGGATGCATGAAACATGGAATCCCACAGAATAGGATCCCCAGTTGGACACCCATTAAGCACAAACAGACATGAACCCTGTAGCCAGTCCAAAAGATGATGGGTCCCCTTGCCTTTTCAGCATCCCTGTTACACACAGGCATGCCTGCAAGCCTACAATCTTGTTAGAAACATAGGCAGACACAACTTCAGTCAAGGTCAACAAAAAAGAAGTCACCTAATTTTGAGGAAAAAAATTAGCTCTCGGCTATTCTTTAATACCTTTGGGATGCTTTCCTAAATTTGACATAAAATTAATAGGACCCATTTACACACCCAAAAGTAGAAAACTGTAAAGCATCTAATCTTTATCTAGGACCAGTCTGATGGCCATATACAAATTTAAGGTCAAAATCTGTATCTTTTTTTTTCCTCTTGCGCAGAAAACAACATCAACAAAACTTCTGCATAATGTATCAAAATAACTATGAGAGCAACTGAAATAACACTGTCCCTGACTGGTTCTTGCACAATCCACTTTATAATAAGTAAACAAATCACTTAACATTTGACAATATTCTATAGCTTTTAATTTTCATAAATCTAGGTTCATAAAGGAAGTGAAATGATTTCATCTTACTCATTCCTCCACATACCCTTCCCTAGGTTTTACTCTATGCTCTCAATTAGGTAACCAGCACAAGGATAAAAAAAAAAAAAAAAAACCTTACTACCAACAGCAGAAATATGTCATATTTATAGTATCTGGTCTTATTTCTAGATCTTTAATCCATTTTGAGTTTATTTTTGTGTATAGTGTTAGGGAGTGTTCTAATCTCATTCTTTTACATGTGGCTGTCCAGTTTTCCCAGCACCACTTATTGAACAGGCTGTCTTTTATCCATTGTATATTCTTGCCTCCTTTGTCATAGATTAGTTGGCTGTAGGTGCGTGGGTTGAATTCTGGGCTTTCTATCCTGTTCCACTGATCTCTATTTCTGTCTTTATGCCAGTATCATAAGGTTTTTATGACTGTTGCTTTGTAGTATAGACTGAAGTCAGGGAGCCTGATTTCTCCAGCTCCATTTTTCTTTTTCAGGATGTCTTTGGCTATTCTGGGTCTTTGGTGCTTCCAAACAAACTTTAAGACACTTAGTTATAGTTCTGTTAAAAATGTCCTTGGGAATTCGATAGGGATTGCACTGAATCTGTAGATTGCCTTGGGTAGTATAGTCATTTTGATAATATTGACTCTTCCAATCCAAGAGCATGGTATGTCTTTTCATCTATTTGTGTCATCTTTGATTTCTTTCAGAGTATAGGTCTTTTGTCTCTTTAGGTAGGTTTACTCCTAGGTATTTTATACTTTTGGATGTGATGGTAAATGGGATTGCTTCCCTAATTTTTTTTCTGATCTTTCATTGTTAGTATATAGAAATGCTATTGATTTCTATGTATTAAATTTGTATCCTGCAACTTTGTCAAATTCATTGATGAGCTCTAACAGTTTTCTGGTAGACTCTTCAGGATTCTCTAAGTATTTTATCATGTCATCTGCAAATAGTGATAGTTTTACTTCTTCCTAGAGGAAACCATAGGCGAAACACTCTCCAGCATAAACAACAGCAACATCTTCTCAGAGTCACTTCTTAGACTAATGACAGTAAAAACAAAAATAGTCAAATGGGACATAATCCAACTTAAAAGTTTCTGCACAGCAAAGGAAACCCTAAACAAAATGAAAAGACAACCCACAGAATGGGAGAAAATATCTACAAATGAATTGATTGACAAGGGATTCATCTCCAAAATTTATAAACACCTTCTGCAGCTCAATGTCAAAAAAACAAACAACCCCATCCAAAAATGGGCAGAAGATATAAACAGACAGTTCTCCAAAGAAGACATACAGATGGCCAAAAAACACATGAAAACATGTTCACCATCACTCATTATTAGAGAAATGCAAATCAAAACCACGATGAGGTACCACCTTACACCTGCCAGAATGGCCATCATCAAAAAGTCTACAAACAGTAAGTGCTGGAGAGGGTGTGGAGAAAAAGGAACCCTATTACACTGTTGGTGGGATTGTAAATTGGTACAATCACTGTGGAAAACAGGATAGAGATTCCTCAGAAAACTAAACACAGAACTACCATTTGATCCAGCAATCCCACTCCTGGGCATCTATCCAGAGAAAACCATGACTCAAAAAGACACCTGTACTATTCATTGCAGCACTATTTGCAATAGCCAAGACATGGAAACAAACTAAATGTCCATTGACAGAAGAGTGGATAAAGAAGATGTGGTACATATACACAATGGAATATTACTCAGCCATTAAAAGGAACAAAATAATGGCATTTTTAGCAACATGGATGGACTTCGAAATTATCATGCTAAGTGAAGTCAGTCAGACAATGAGACACCAACATCAAATGCTATCACTGACATGCAGAGTCTGAAAAAAGCACACAATGAACTTCTTTGCAGAACAGATATTGACTCACAGACTTTGAAAAACTTATGGTTTCCAAAGGAGACAGTATGGGGGGCGGGAGGATGCACTGGGGGTGTGGGATAGAAATCCTACAAAATTGGATTGTGATGATCATTGTACAACTCTAAATGTAATAAATTCATTGAGTAATAAAAAAAGAAATATGTCATATTTAGAGATACATATTGTGTACCTCTATTGTGTATACATATTGTATACACAATAAAATACACTGAATAGACAAATGAAGACCTCAACATGTCCAAACCCACAGAGAATAGAAAATTAGCTTGGGTAGTGCTTACTACAAAACAGTGCTTGATATTTAGCATTCAAACATTCTTTGATTGCATAAAACATTGCACTTATTTTTTAAATTACTAAAACAAATTGAGTTATTATTTTCTTCCTAAGGTGTTCCAGAGAGCAGAATACAAACCAGCAGTTAGAGACAGACAGAGATGAAAGGTAAAGATGGAGCTATAGATGGAGGTAGAGATGGAGGTGGAAGTAGAGGTGGATATGGAGCTTGAGGTAGAGCTGGAGGTGGAGATGGAAGTAAAGACAAAGATGGAGATGGAGACAGAGATAGAGGTGAGATGGAGATAGAGGTGGAGATGGAGATGGAAATGGAGATGGAGGTAAATATAGAAGTAGATATTGATAGATACATACCTTAATTGTAGTCGTGTGTGCTCCAGGGTATTCTTTTTCTTCCAGTGTAGACCATCTCTCTATAAACTTAGATACCAGGGAATCATCATAGTCCACTATCTGAAATCCAGAGACGTTTGCACCTCCAAACTGAATCTTTAATAAGTCTCCATCAGTAAATCCCTGGACAGAGAAAATAATTATGTCAAGTTTTCTATTAAGAACCAAATAGAACTTAACATTTAACAAATAACTCTATACATTGTGGTTTTACAAATTTCAAAGAACTCAAGAGTTACAAAAAGACTATAGTAAAAATTTCATGTATTTTATCAACTAATATTCTTTACAAGCACATAGCACATCTAGGTGCCTTATTGAGTCCTCAATCAATGATTGTTTATTGGTTGTATTTATATAAAAGTTCTCCACATTATTGAGAAATCTTCCAAGGATGAGGACTGATTTGTTTTATTGTATCTACAACAGAGCACCAACAGATACTTAATAACATTTAGCTAGTCTCCAAGAACTACAACATTGTGATACAGTCATTTCTATTTAAATTGTTAATTCTCTCAGGTGACATAAATACCTGGAAAATGAGAATGGCAAGTAGTAAATGCTCAGTTATCATCTGAGAAGAATTAAACAATTTCACATTAAGTATGAAACAATTTTTATAAAATTTTTTGAATTAAAAATCCCTTTCTGCTGCCTTATTAGAATGAATTCAGTCATTACTAAAATTATCATATGGTACTTTCATTGATTTTAAATACTGTGCTACTGTAAATTGTATATCACTTTGAGAATACATTCTATTAAAGATGAAACTACAATTTTAACAAGTCACAATTATAAATATTTTCACTTTATACACCACAGCTCACGGCAATGCCAGATCATTAACCCAGCAAGGCCAGGGATTGAACCTGCAACCTCATGGTTCCTAGTCAGATTCCTTTCCACTGAAACCCAGTGGGAATGCCCTGATTTTTCCATTTTATATTTTCTCATTGAATTTATACTCACGCACGATAAGTATGTAATTCCTTTTTGTAATCAAACCATTTATGTCCTCATCCATTTTACTGTTCACTGTCTTCATATTTAGAATTCTGTTATTCAGAGCAAATTCAAGTAATGGAATTGCATTTTCCTTCTAGAATAATATTTCATTCTAATGTTAATAATCACTTCATTTTTTTAGTAGTAGAACTTTCTATATACCTATTCCTGTTTTTGTTTTTTTGTCTAGTTGTTCCATGAAGCATATTCACGTTTATATGAGTAAAGTTTTTTTTCAAATAAATTATTCAAACAATTAAGTATTCTTTTTTTTTTTTTTTTTCATCCTGGAGCCTTTCTCCTTAACACTGCAATCTGATTGGCTCCTTTCCATCTGCTCTGTAACTATTCCCTGAAAATGTCCCATCCTCAATTTTCTGAGTAGTTTCCCTATTTTCCTGATCCATTTTCCCTCCTTTCTTCTGATAGAGTCCCCAAGAGTTTCCTGAGACACAAGAAGTTACATTTTTGAGACAGTGAATGCTTGAAAATACCTCTACTTTGCTCTGACACGATTAGTATTTTGACTGGTTATAAAATTTTAAGTTTTAATGCTCATAATCTGATGAATTGTTCCACCAACTTTCATTGTTTCTGTTGAAAAATACAATATCATTATTTTAAATTATTTCTTCTATATGACCTGCTTCATATTCTTCCCTGCCACCAAATTGCCAGAAACCTTTAAGATCTTTTGCTTACCTATGGAATTTCATGAGGATATTTTCTTTAAAATATGAAAGAAGTCTTTTTTTCTTTCACTATTGTCTGCCACTCAATGGGCAGATTTGTGTCATTCGGTACTGGATTTTTTTCTGAATGTTTCTTTGATAATTCCCTTCATCTGTTTTACAATCTGTCTTTCTGGAATGCTCATTATTAAGACACTGTAACTCTGATTAAACATCTGAGTCTCTCACAGTTTCCTCCACATTCACCATTTAATGTTTTATTGTCATTTTGTTACATAATCTGGAAGATTTTCTCAACTTTATCTTCAAAATCATGTAATTGTACTTGTTATTGTAGAAAAGATAACTTCCCAGAGTGCTTTCTTATTCCTTGAATTTTTTTGCTTTTTCATAGCACTCTTTTCTTTATGGATAACAGTTTCTCTTATTTCTCTGAAAATATTCCTTTCAATTTAAAACATTTTTTTCCTGATTCCTGCTCACCCTGTTTCTGTGTATTTGTTTATTTGCATTGTGTCCTTTATGGCAAAGACTTTTCTCAAATGCCTGGTAATGCCTGGCTATGTAAGAGGAAGATGGTAAAGTGTTTCTTGGAATTTCTATGTACATGGATGGGGCTGGTTGATGAGTGAGCCTCACTGAAAGGCAGGGACAAGTGGAGAGGATTGCAGGGCTTTTGGTCCACATCTGACAGGCTGAAGAAATGAGAATTGGATCCCCTTATGACCACTTCTTCATCACTTTATCTGCTTTAATGCTGTATCAGGAACTGAACCACAGCCTGTTTGGAGAGTGTAATCAAGCATTCAGCATTTCCTGAGGAAATAAATCAATAGTAATATCTGAAGATTTTTATCTTTTACAACCACTTCCTTTAACACTCATTATACACTGGACAGTGAAAAAGGGACATTCCCAATCAATGACCTGGAAGATGAAAGTCCTTCAATTTAAGATGGCATTCTTCAGTTTTAAACATTGGTGAAATTTTCAAGTGCCCTAGAACTTCTCAGAAACTTCAGCACTCTACAGATTCTTTGAACTTACTGAGTCACTAGAAACCCCACACAGTGAGGATACCAAGTATCCAGAAAAGGAAAAATGCAACTTGAATTCAGAAAACATAGTAGGTAGATTTCTCCTAGAAATATGTTAGAAGCAAGAACTTACTTTTATTTTTGAATCTTTTTTACTTTGGTCATTCACACACCTATTTCCCTTTGCATAGCATCAGACATCAACTCTCAAATTGATGAACCTCCTTCTGTCATTATTTCTCAATGTTCCAATATAATCTTCTCCATCTGGACAATTTCTCACAGCTTTCAATGTGGCTCTGTGCTGCTCATCAAAGGCCACAATTCACACAGGGACTGACTGTCCAGGCTGTTCCCTGCACAGAATGTGGTTCTGAAGAGACTAATTTATTTTAACCCTAGCATCTCTGGTAGAGAGTCATTTAGGATCTGTAAGGGTATGTTGCAAGGAATTTTTATAGTGATTAGCCATTTAATTGCCAAACAAAAATTTTACCTTGAACAACCATCTTCTCCCAATATCATGTAGGCTTGAGATTTAATATTCTGTTTTTTTGTTTGTTTGTTTGTTTTTAGGGCTGCACCCACGGCATATGAAGGTTCCCAGGCTAGGGGTCTAGTCAGAGCTATAGCTGCAGGTCTATTTCACAGCCACAGCAATGTCAGATCCGAGTTGCGTCTGCAAACTACACCACAGTGTAGTGCTGGATCCTTAACCCACTGAGAAAGGCCAGGGATTGAACCCGAAACCTCATGGTTCCTAGTTGAATTTGTTTCCACTGTGCCACAATGGGAACTCCCGAGATTTAATATTCGTTATTATTGGTGGTGCTTTCTAGTGAAAATAATATCAGTTATAATATTATTTTATAATATTATCAGTGTTGCTTTCTTTAATCTCTCCTTAACTACTAGAAACAATGTCTTCTGATATAACAATCCAGAAACCACAACACAAATCTTCATTTATATAAATTGGAAATCTTTTCAGAGTCCTATTGTATCTTCTCATTCTCTCCTTCTGTCCCTCTTTTACTCACCTTTTTTTCTGAGGTTGGGGAGAAGTAGGCCCTCAATTACACAGGATCATTCTTATTTGAAGAATGTAAACCTTTGCAACAGTAAAGACTCAAGCTTACTTTAATGCTGATCTAAGAATTATTTTGAAAAAAATACATAATGATAATTCTACGTGGATATTGATTTTATTTAAGAAAGGGAGATAACTAACCACTTGGATATTCAGTATAATCTTAATTTGAGGGGAATCTCAATGAAAATGTGATCAGCTACAATAATTCAATTTTCATTGTGTTGCTTACATAGCAAGTGGGAAACCAGAAATAAATAATATATATCAATATTCTGGATATTTCCAGGTTTTATTTTGTATTAAGATATATCCTCACAAATGTGCAAATTAAATATTATATATTCAAAGAACTTTAAAGAAATGGACAAACGTTCGTGTTTATAAATTACAGTAACAGTGAGAAACATGGAGATATGTGGATAATTAAATTTTATATATTTTTGAAAAATTTCCCTTAGTTAAAATATGCCTTCTACAGACTTCCCGTCATGGCCCAGTGGAAATGAATCCAACTAGGAACCATGAGGTTGCAGGTTCAATTCCTGGCCTCGCTCAGTGGGTTAAGGATCCAGCATTGCCGTGAGCTGTGGTGTAGATCGCAGATGGCAGCTTGGATCTGGTGTTGCTGTGGCTGTGGTGTAGGCCGGCAGCTGTAGCTCTGATTAGACCCCTAGCCTGGGAACCCACATGCTGTGGGTGCAGCCCTAAAAAAAAAAAAAAATGCCTTTTAATACAACGTATAAGCTTGCCAAATATTATTCTATAATTTCTATAGTAATAGGAAATTGATTAGAAAATATAAAATGGAAAGTAAATCTAAAACATGACAAATTCAGAAAAAAATATTATCACTTCTAATTGATCAATATGTCAAAATATGTTTTTTTAAATACTGCTTATACAGGCTGGCCATTTTTTCTCCATTAGTAGTCATCTCTATTAAAATAAGAAATATCATTAATTCACCTACCAGATTTGCAATGATGTAATGGTACCCTTTAACATGTTTTCCAATGGTAATAACCTAACAGAGATAAAGAAACAATTGTAAGTAATGTAAATGTAAAATTACTGATTCCAAAAAAAATAGAATTTTACCTATGGTGTTTCTTGAGTTTCCACAATGAGTCATATTTGGTAAAATATTATTAACAAATTCAGAGAATATTTCTCTCAGAAAAAAATAATCATACATTTTAGTGCTTTATAAATGTTCTCTTTCAAGAAGCCAATAACTAAACAAAAACAATTACCTTGGTTTTGTTCATAAATAAGGCCACAAGGTTTTAAAGGAATACAAAACCAAAAACATGTTGAATCCATAATGTCATAATTTTATTCCTACAACAGCTATTTTTTCTTTTCAATGAAACATACACAGCTGAAACCACCATCTGAGATTTTATATTCACAAACTACATTCAAAAAAACCCATATATTGAGTTTATAGAGATACATAAATTTGAAAATAATTTAATAAGCATATAACAGAATTCTTACATGTATCTATAAAATAATACTCCAACTTTTTAAAAAAAATTTTATGGCCACACGAGGGGCATATGGAAGTTCCCAGGTCAGGGACTGAACCCAAGCCACATCTGTGGTCTATACCACAGCTGGGGCAACACCAGCTCCCTTTTAACCCACTGAACTGGGCCAGGGATCAAACCTGTACTTCAGATATGACCCCGGCCACTGCAGTTGGAATCTTAACCCACTGTGCCCCAGCAGGAGCTCATAATATTCCAATCCTAAGACTCTTGAACTATTCATAGTACAGTTCAAAATGAACATCATTATTTCCAGTTTGAGGCAGCAAAGGATCGGAGAAGCTAATTTTTCTCCACAAATCTAAGTCCAACGTTGACGGCAAGATAAACACATCTTGCTTGATAACACTCACAGCAGGTTTGGACATTATGGAATCAATTGCCTTCACTGATCTTTATCAGTTATAAAGAAAAGAGAAATTAGTGAAATGGTCTTAATGTCATCCTGGCACTTAGGTATTCAAAAACCATTTCTATTTTCAAGAAAATAGTCGAACCAATAGAAAGCATTAAATGCCATTAAAAATTCAAAACATTAGTTCACTCCCCTTATTAAACTGTTTTGGTGGCTTTCCATTGCTTTTAGCAGAGTAAGCAAAATCCTTCAAATGCTGCAAAGTCCAGATCCTAGAGACCTCCCAGCCCACCTTTTCACTCTCTACACTAGAGTCACATGGTGGGAGTTCCCACTGTGGTACAGTGGTAACAAACCCAACTAGTATCCATGAGGATGAGGGTTCAATCTCTGGCCTCACTCAGTGAGTTAAGGGTCCAGCATTGCTGTGAGCTGTGGTGTAGGTTGCAGACGCAGCCCAGATCCTGCACTGCTGTGGCTGTGGTGTAGGCCAGTAGCTGCAGCTTTGTTTTGACTCCTAGCCCAGGAACTTCTATATGCCGCAGTTCCAGCTGTAAAAAGAAAAAAAAAAAAAAAAACAGAATCACATAGCCCTCTTTTTGTTTCTTTTTAAAAAAACAAAAAAACAAAACAAAACAAAAACACCAAAAAACTTCTTTTCAGGACCTCAGGGCTTTTACAGATCCTGTTTCTACTTCTGGGAAAATTCTCTCCACCACCATATCCTTTGTCCCTTAAGGCACAAGCAGTCTCAGCCCAATGTTACCTCCAAGAAGATTCCCCAGACCTCCCTTCACCCTAAAGTCAGGTGCTCCAAAGCAACACACTTAGTTAAAGAGCAAGGAGGGCAGGGAGTTCCTGGCATGGCTCAGCAAGTTAAGAAATCCATCTAGTATCCACTGAGGCCTTGCTCAGTGGGTTAAGGATCTGGCATTGCCATGAGCTGTGGTGTAGGTCGCAGATGTGGCTCACATCTGGCATTGCTGTGGCTGTGATGTAGGCCAGCAGCTATAGCTCCAATTCGAACCCTAGCCTGGGAACTTCTATATGCCATGAGTGTGACCCTAAAAATAAATAAATAAATAAATAAATAAATAAATAAACAAATAAATAAATAAATAGCAAGGACAAATTCCTAGGAAGGATTCCACCATATGTGCTTTTGACATTAAGTGGGAGTGATCCAGAAGGGAGTTAGGACTTGCATTATTTTTTAACTTATTTTTATGTACCACAACTAAATTGCCTCTTCCAAGAAAATGAACACTCTGTATGGGAGGGAGAATTCTGAAGAAAAGATGTCCTACCAAATGGAAAATATATTAATTAGCATCAGCTAAATTGAGACAATTCTGACCCTTGCGCTTCCTATCGGCATCTGTTGGTTATGCTTACTGTTCATTCTGTTTTCTGAATCATGCATGTCTTCCTTCTGGGAATTAAAAAACACAGTGTAACTGGTGCTGCTAGAAGTAGAAGTCCTTGAGAGGAAGGAGAAATATGAAAATGGATTTGCCCTCTTTCTCTAAGAACTAGTATCAGCCATACTATCATATCTCTGCTGTATAGAGACATTACTATTGCACTAACAGTAAATTTATGGTAATTTCTAAGTATTTTTGATGGCTGAGTCCTTTTCCCACTTGAACACAACTAGAAATCAGTGTTTCCAAGGTTTTATTGACTGACAAAATACTCATAGACTAACAAAGCTTAATTCTATTTCTAACTTGAAGCTATTACGAAAATAAAGTTTCATCTTGTACGTGCTGACAGAGTGAATAAGTAAATAATATTTCTTTTTCTTGACATGTACCTCAACCCTGCTTTTTGCCTGGTAAACTGTATTCTTTAAAAGCCTTCCATGATCTCCCAATTTTTTTTCTGTAATATTTTTCTCATGACATCCTGTTCTGTTTATTCACAGTACCTACCATCATTCTAATTGCATATTAATGTAGCTATAAAATATCATTAATATTCCTGATGGGACATGCCTGTTCTGTTGAACATCACTTTCTTGGTTGTACTGTAGTGTGGTCTGGCAAATGTTAGACACTCAGGAAAATTTATTCAACAAATAAATGAAGGAGGATAAGCCAGCCAGCCAAGTGGTACTCATGTGTGAACCTTTCATAAATCTTCCCACTCCTGCTAAGACAGACGCATCTTCCTCCAGGCTATCAGACCACATCACATTAAAACATGTACTGCCATAGTTATTTATTATTTATGCACATTTTCCTTCCCCTCTAAACAATGAGTTCAAAGGGTACAGCCAAGACTCTTCCCTACCTTTCTCTGCATCCCTCTTTCCAGACACATACAATGTCCTCAGTAAATGCACACACTCACTTAATACATTCTAATAAAACAGACATGCAAAATATCGTGTACATTTTGAAGGGATGTTCATACAGACATTTATTTCATCATAATCACATATTTGCTTCAAAATTTACTCCCAGTTTCTCTCATAGTTTCTCCCTTCTAGTTTTGGGAAGAATTATTTTCATATTTCATGAACATATATCATGATGAGCTGTGAATACCTAAATTTTGAAAACCAAAGACTAATGACTATTATTAAAATTCATGTTTAAGGGGAATCTTCTCTGAAATTCAAATGAGTTGTTGAGGTTCATACTTGAAAGAGAGGCCTTCGGGTTAAAAGCAATCCCAATTTCATCTCCTGAGACAATAATCAAGATTGTTATCCTGAAATGTTCACCTCTCTGATATACAACATTTACCTCTTTCTCATAACAGGCTAGTTTTATTCAGTTATTCAATATTTCATGAGAGATCCATTTTGTGTATCTCAGGCCTCCTATCATTATATATCAATTAAGCTTTCATCAACACTTATGTTTGCAAAATGCTTCATGTGAAACAGATTAGTGAAATTAATTTTCTCCTCAAAGCCTAAAAGGGCCAATAAATGCATACCTAACTATGTATTTTGTTCTTCCAATCTCATATTATTCCAAGGAGTGTGTGTGTTTGTGTGTGTGTGTGTGTGTGTGTGTGTGTGTGTGTATTTTGCTTTGTAGGACAGCACTGCGGCATATGGAATTTCCCAAGCTAGGGGTCAAATCAGAGCTACAGTTGCTGGCGTACAGCACAGCAACCCTGGATCCAAGCCTCATCTGCAATCTACACCACAGTTCACAGCAATGCCAGAGCCCCAACCCACTGAGCAAAGCCAGGGATCAAACACGCATCCTCATGGATAGTAGTCAGATTTGTTTCCACTGGGCCACTACAGGAACTCCCCCAAGGAATAATTTTGTATACATACACTTACGTATGTAAATAATATACATAAATATATAACATACATTTTCATCTGGGAAAAGACACAGATACTCAGTGAAGGAGTCCTTGGTCAGTAAATCATGATGCTATTCACCAACATCCCTGGTCACTCACTCTATCTTTATAACAGCAGACTTTATTTATATCATTTGGATATTAATGTGTAGCTGTCCTATCCTGAAAGACCTTAAACAGAAGCAAAGTGATAAGGTGAACACAAAAAAGACATCTTTATCTATGGTATTATGTTACTCTTTTTTTTTTTTTCTTTTTAGGGCCACACCCACAGCATATGGAAGTTCCCAGGCTAGGTGGTGAACCAGAGCTGCAGCTGCCGACCTATGCCATAGCCACAGTAAAGCAAGATCTAAGCCTCGTATTCAAACCATACCACAGCTCACAACAATGCCAGATCCTTTAACCCACTGAGTGGGGCCAGTGAGCAAACCCTCATCCTCATTGATACTAGTCAGATTCCTTTCCCCTGTGCCACAGTGGGAACGCCTATGTTATTCTTTACAACAGTGTCAATTAATACATCTAGTTTACTTCTCAAACAGAAAAGATTAAGTATATCTTTCCTACATATTTTTTTTCATAGATTAATAGTTTCATAGTGACAAAACCTACCTAGTAAGAGGAAAAAATACTTCTTTGAAAAATAAATACATGCTTTCTCTGAAGATCTAAATCCTTTCAGAAACAGGTTTAGTACACCATTCTGTATTGAATAGTTGAAGTACTCCGGATACTGCCAAAGAATTAATTACTCACTTTTCCCTTAGTACCCAGACTTATTTTCATCTTTTTTTTTTTTTGCCTTTTTTATGGCCGCTCCCACAGCATATGGAGGTTCCCAGGCTAGGGGTCGAATCGGAGCTGTTGCTGCCGGCCTATGCCACAGCCACAGCAACGCGGGATCCGAGCCGCGTCTGCAACCTACACCACAGCTCACGGCAACGCCTGATTCTTAACCCACTGAGCAAGGCCAGGGACCGAACCTGCAACCTCATGATTCCCAGTCGGATTCGTTAACCACTGAGCCACGATGGGAACTCCACCCAGACTTATTTTCATTTACTACATGTCTACCTCTTTATTGCCAAAAAGTTCGAAAGAACTACACTGTAAATTCATTGATACTTTCCATTGAAAATATCAATGTTTAGGGAAGCATTTATCATACAAAACATGAGCCAAGAATTACATAGTGAATATATGCCATGATTACTGTGGTGGGTCAGCATTATCACGGACCACTTGCTATTGCTGGTGGAAGCCAGAGATCATCTAACTGATGATCTTTCCTGTGTACTCCATAAACTGTAAAGAAAAAACTGCTGCTCAAGCACCTTACACAAACACTCGGTGCAAACGCTGACACTGCATGCATATTCTATATTTGGTACCATCAGAAAACAGAGAGTAACAAACCTGGTCTACAATGTCGTTGACTTTATCCCGTTCACAGTCCAGGATTACACGCCGTTCCTTTTTTAGCTCCAGATCCTGAAAGAGCGATCGGTAGGTCTCATCTTTCTTGTCATTGTTAATGTTCCCCACATTGATAGCAGTCACTTGCCACTTCTTTTCAGCAGCAGAATCCAGCACAGCTTGCAGAGTGGATAAGCCTAGGATGGCAAAGAAAGATAGTGCCTCATAAAGAGGCTGGAATAGCCCAAAAATGTGCTGTGAAATTGACAGCAAACATATTTCCAAGGTTGATATTTTTGTGCAGCTATTAGGATGCTGACCCCTCTAAAGACCTACAGTTAGTATGGTTATAAATATGTACTTATTTTCACTTCATACCAAAAACTCTTTCATCTAACTGCCATTGTCTTGAATAAAGAGTCATGGTTTGGAGAAAAATCATATTCCTTTCTTTTAGCCTTCTCAGGGGTCTTCTTTTGAATATTACCAAAGCATACTGTCTTTAATAAAGCCAAAAGGCATTAATTCAATCAAAAGACATTACAAAAAAAATTATCTCCTATGTGTAATGGAAAAAAAACTCTTTAGAAATGAGAGTCTTCCATTTCACATTATTATCCTGAAGAGGTTGAATCCTTTTTCAGTGAGATGGAATCCATGTTGGGTCTCTGTCATTATAAAAGCCAATAATCTAGGAATAATCTATTTCCTCTTATTGCTTTTCTAGTCAGCATTTGTTGTTATTTTTTCCCCTCCACTTTTTGTTATATAATTTACTGTTATTGGGACTAATCCTATAAAAATTAAGTGTTCACCTATTAACCAGATGATAGCAGTTAGTTTTCTAGCACAAATTTTTTACATTTACTTAACTTTCCAAATGTGAAACCATTTTATATTTCATTAGTAACTTTGCTAATAGGATCATATTCCTTACTTTTATTCTTATGTTTAATTGTTCATACATTACCTCATATGTATGATTCAGAGGGAAAACAACTTGGGAACATATTTCCTAAAGTTAATTCTGTATTTGAGTGCTTAGAAAAACAGTATATAAATTTTCCTTCCACATCACTTCAGCTGTTCATAGCCAACCCAAGTTCATTATTTTCTATGAATAGCTTAACGAACATCAAAAAATCAGGGCTCCAGAA
This sequence comes from Phacochoerus africanus, assembly GCF_016906955.1. Taxonomy (NCBI): domain Eukaryota; kingdom Metazoa; phylum Chordata; class Mammalia; order Artiodactyla; family Suidae; genus Phacochoerus; species Phacochoerus africanus. The sequence continues at coordinate 46,040,453 of NC_062553.1, read as the reverse complement.
AGAATTTAGGACTCATCACTTCATCATCCTTATTCGACGAAGACAAGAATATGGATCCCTTGTTACTTATAAAATGTGGTAGTATTTAAACCTGTTTGCCATGCAAAAGATATGTGTATGCATTCTAAATACAGTTGAAAGTTATCTGAACCTGGAAAAGATCATTAATTTTTTTGTTGACTCTACATTGACCCAGAGTATATAAGATGTACCTAGAACATCCCATCATACCATAAAGTAAGGAAGCTCTCCCAAACTATCAGCATCGTGTCAGAAGACCCAGGAGCCAATTTGACGAAAATCACTCTAAGTAAAGATGAGTTAATTTGAACATTAGTAAGAACGGTAACTTCTAAAGACTTAACTACATAAAATTTTTTAAATCTATACATTTCTTAAATGTAATGACATTTAGGAAAGATATTTGATTACCTTTGAAGGATGCTAGGGAGCCAAGTTATTATTTTGAAAACTAGTAAATAAAAGAAAAGAAATGAGCATTTTCTTGCCATTCCCATATGAACAATACTCAGGATATAGTTAATTAAGGGAGATTTTCTTCTTGGGAGGACTCCTGCTAATAAATGAGGGACGATTATAGCTTTAAAATTACGACCATCTTATAACACCTAGTGAATTAATGAATCAAAGCAACAATCATTAACTGTTGCTAACAACACAAAAAGAGAGACAGCCGGAAGTTAACATGTCAAATAGGGATATTCCAACACCACCTAGGAAGTAATCATGCCAAAAAAATTGAACATGAAGCTCATCAACATTTAGATCAAATGACCCTTTTATAAGGAATATATTGCACAGAGTAATGTGCTAAAAGCTACAGTGGGACAATCATCTAAATCCAGGCTATGGGAAATTGCATCACCTTATAAAAGCCTTAAGAGATATATTAACCAATTGCTATATTTGGACCTCACTTTTATCCTACTTCAGACAAACTGTGAAAAGAATAGATGATGTTTGTAAAAAATTACTGTTAACTTGTATGGATATGATAATGATATTGTGGTTATATTTAAAGCAAGAGAATTGATCTTTCAAAATATAAACCAAAATAGTTACAGATGAAATAATATGATGTCAAGTATTGGCTTCAAAATAATATCAAAGGGTGGAAGGATGGAAATAGACAAGACTCCTCCTATCTGCCATTAGTAAATTTGGCTTAAGAGTCCTTGAAGGTCTTCATATTATTCTGTCAATATTGTTACTTAAAATATTTCATGGTGAAAACTTAAAATAATTTAAAATTAATATTTCTTAATAAAAATTTAAAATAATTTACTTCTATTCCAAATTGGAAAGTTAAACCATAAATTTAAAATGAATATTGTGAGGTTTTTGGCAAAACAACAAAATTGGTTTCCCCCATCTAGTCTTGTAACAAAAACTATAGGATAAAAAGAATTTCTCAAGGAATAATTTAAACAGAGACTTCATGTCATTGTAAAACATCTATTAATGATAAAACTTTTAAAACCTTACAATCCACCTATGATTTCCACTTGCCCTAAGTGAGTTAAATCTTTCCATGATGCACTTCAAATCTTTTTCTTGTTTTTGGTCATCAGTGAAAACAGATCTAAAGCTGGTCATCATGATCAATCCAACAGCTGTGAGTATGCTTGAAAACAGTTATTAAGTTTATCCAGGTTTCTTTCCAAGTAGGAAAAAGTACTAATTCTCTAAACTAATTTCCCACTGTCAAGGTCTTATTTTACATGTTTCAATCATTATGTGACTCTTCCTTGTCACCGCTTTAAAAACAACACATCCAAGTCTTATGTTCTTTATGCTATATATTATCATGTAGCACTTATATGTGAGCCTCCTTCCTTCTAGGCAATGAATTATTCCATGGTGTTTTTGTTTAATTATGAAATTTACCACATATTAAGTTAAAGTTTCAAACAGTGATATTCTTGATAGTCTGTCCTATCTTTCAATGTATTTTACAAGAAATTTTAAATGTTAAAGACAATTTGTAAATGAATCAAGTGATATTTCTACACCTAACATTTATGCGCAGTTCATCTTGTCCAAGAAAAAGATGATAAATTAAATCAGAAAGAATGCATTTAAAGAAATGGCCGATTCAAACGCATCCATGTTATGTACTGAAAGTAACACAGAGTTAATGTGGATTCTGTTATTAAAACTCTCAGAATTGATATTTTGTAACCTATAAAACCTAAAAAATGAATCCATTTATTAAGAGCTAAACTGCTCAAATGGTACAAATATCAGAGGATAGATTTAGTTTCATCAGAAAACATTGAAAAATATTAATCATCTTCTAAGGACACCCAGAAATAATGCACAAACTACAGCAGAATATGACTGTAAATATTGCTGTCCCATGCTTAATAATCCATAATCTTGGATTTATTTTTTAGTAAATGACCTTCAACTCGATCTGCCTTTCCCCACAATGAAGCATTTTGTATTATGTCTGGTTATTTTAAAATTAATAGATCACTGTAAAACTTTTAAAAATCACTGAAATGCATATTACAAATATTAGGGTAAAATTAAATTATTCAAATAACACAAATTAATGTTCTTAGAGAAAAGCATATTCTGATTAGGGAAGAAATTACTGAAACATATTCTGATTAGGGAAGAAATTACTGAAATATTCCTCTTTCCCTTCCAGACAAATGAGCATAGAAATTTCTTTTTATATGTGTTCATCATTTAATTCAGAATATAAACTTATACTGAAAATGAGAATTCTATATAAATATTGGTTTGTTTAAATTCATCAGGTAGGGAGAGTTCCCATTATGGCGCAGTGGATTAAGAATCCAACTAGTATCCAGGATAATGTGGGTTTGATCCCTGACCTTGCTCAGTGGGTTAAGGATCTGGCATTGCTGTGAGCTATGGTGTAGGTTGCAGATGGAGCTTGGATCTGATGTTCCTGTGGCTGTGGCATAGGTCAGCAGCTGCAGCTCCAATTCGTCCCCTAGACCAAGAACTTCCACATGCTATGGGTGCAGCCCTAAAACTACTTATCTATAGATATAGACATAGATATAAATAAAATAATCAATAGGTAGTTATCATCCAACTCTAAAATCTGTACTACTATATCAGGATATTTAAATCCTGACTGAATTTCTTATTGGATTACTTAGGACAAAAAGAACTTGAGATACAGGGTTGTTCATTTACAAAGAGGAAAAAAAATACAGAAAACTAACTGTTCTTCCTAATAAATATATTAAAAATATGTTCTGAAAAACCTCAGGATATTACAAGAGCATAAATTAAGTTCTACATGCTACTAATTCTCGGGCTTCTGCCTAAAATAAATAATGACTAGGCTAAAATCTTCTTAGATTACATTACTTCTTTATGTGTGTAATTGTTGCCAGACTAGTTTTAGTTGTCTATCCAATTTATAAGCTGACGATCTCCCTAAAACTTTCTCCAAGTATTACTAGCAGTAGTTAATAGTCTTCATCTTGAGCTAATGTCCATAACACTCTGAGAAAGTTACAGAGAAAACATTAGCTCAAAAACAGGTGAGGGAGAGTTCCCGTGTGGCTCAGCAGTAGAGAACCCAACTAGGATCCATAAGGATGCAAGTTTGATCCCTGGCCTTGCTCAGTGAGTTAAGGATCTGGCATTGCCATGAGCTGTGGTATAGGCTGCAGATGTGGCTCGATCCTGCATTGCTGTGGCTGTGGTGTAGGCCAGCAGCTATAGCTCTGATTGGACCCCTAGCCTGGGAACTTGTATGTGCTTCTGGTGCAGTCTAAAAAAAAAAGAAATAAAAAATAAAAAAATAAAAAAATAGGTGAGGTCCTGGGAGTTCCTATTGTGGCTCAGCAGTAATGAATCTGATTAGTATCCATGAGCACTTGGGGTCGTTCCCTCGCCTCAATCAGTGGGTTAAGCCATGAACTGTGGTGTAGGTCACAGATGCAACTTGGTATCCCACTTGGCTGTGGCTGTGGCATAGGCCAGCAGCTTCAGCTCTGATTCAACCTCTAGCCTGGGAGCTTCCACATGCCACATGTGTGACCCTTTAAAAGAAAAAGGCAAAGTCTAAATATCTTCTTTTGCACATTAATGGGTGGAATTACAAACAATTACCGAAAAGAAGTGTATGTCATTCAGACTATGCCTTTCTTCTTAAAAATATTTTCTTTGTTCCATTTAAAATTCACTGTCCCTATTCTTCTTTCAGGAACAAATATTTTTTATAATTATTCAATGAATTTTATTATATTTATAGTTATACAACAATCATTATGACCCAATTTTATACCATTTCCATCCCAACTCCCACCCCCATCCCCAAACCTGTCTCATTTGGAAACCACAAGTTTTTCAAAATCTGTGAGTCAGTTATCTGTTCATCATGTCCATTTTTTTTAGATTCCACATGTAAGTGATAGCATTTGATGTTGGTGTCTATCTGACTGACTTCACTTAGCATGATAATTTCTAGGTCCATCCATGTTCAGAAACAGAAATTAATATTTATGATCCCTAAATCATGGCAGCATGCTGAGGCCAGATTAGATTAACATATAGTCCCCTCATTAACTTTCTCAGGAAAACCGTAAAATAAATTTATCATCTGGAAGCATTTCTATTCTATGCATGTGGCCTTCTTGGAACTGGAATCAAAGCATGTTCCCTTCAGGGTATAAAGTATAGGATTCAAAATTAAAACCAAGTTATAAAGCATTTGTTTTGGTTTTATCTACTGTCTACAGAAATGTATTATCTTACCTATTGACATTGAACCCATAAATAAAAACATTTTGAGTAAGTTCTGGTTCAAATTCAGTGCACATATATCTAAAGACAAGACTATATTTGAGAGTTCCTGTTGTGGCTCAGTGGTAACAAACCCATCTAGTAGCCATGAGGACACGGGTTTGATCCCTGGCCTCACTCAGTGGGATAAGGTCCCGGTGTTGCCTTGAGCTATGGTGTAGGCTGCAGATGTGGCTTGGATCCTGCATTGCTGTGGCTGTGGTATAGGCCGCCAGCTGCAGCTCCAATTCAGCCCCTAGCCTGGGAACTTCCATATGCTGCAGGTGCGGCACTAAAAAGACAAAACAAAAAACAAACAAAACAAAAAACTACATGTAGTGCATTAATACAGCATTGCTGTACTCTGTACCATTACTGTACCATTACTCTGTACCTGAAAGGTGTTAAAGGTCTATCTACCTACTCTCTCTGGAGTAATGTATTCAGCTTTTAGGAAGAACACTGCTAAGCTGAAGCCACATGGCTTGGATAAAGGGAAGACACCAGTAGTCAGAAAAGTTCACAGGGCACCAAATGAACATTTTCAGCACTCCTCTCACCAGCAAACTCAAGAGTCAAAGATGAACTACCCAAAGCTCAGGATGCAGCTATAGCCTCCTCTGTCCACCATTTTGATGGATTCACCCAGACTTGTTTTGCTTAACATTTGGATGGATATTTGAAAGCAGGAAACTTTCACTGGCAGGCTTAGCTAAGATCAGTGCAAAAAAGAAACATAGAAAAATTATTTTTTTCATTTACACCATGTTCAGGGCAGACTGTTGGAGAGTCATTCTCATACTTGGGTCCTATTCTGTTCCAAAGAACACCAAATTACTTATTGAGAAATTAAAATTTAACAATATATTTCCCTAAACTAGACCTTCACAAAATTAAAGATTAGTCAAAACAACAGTCTTGCAATCGACGAAGTGTAAATGTTCCCAAAAGTGGGATCCAGCTACTCAGCACTCTAAAGCCAGTAAAGAGGCACAGTAGGTGGAAAGGAAAGAAAGGAACGTTTGCTTTATTTTCAGAGGCCAGCAATGGAGGCAGGGGGCACTGTCTAAAGGCAGACTCTCCCATTAACAATCAGTGAGCAAGACTTTGTATAGGAGAGTATCTGAGATTTATAGGGGAAGGGAGGGGCTACATGCAGAGGCAGCACTGTCAGCATGGATAGTCACCTTGAAATTGGTCATGGGGTGGTCTGAACAGCATCATTTTGATTGTTTTAAGTACAGTTAGTCTTCAGTTCAAAGATAGATTTGTTCCCATTTCCCTGACGCCGCTTCTCGGAATTGTGGTAGCTTATGTCATGGCTACACTCTGGTTACCATGTTGCTAACTTTTTCCATCTGGTAGGGGTTTCAGTGTCTGCAAGACAGCTCACAGGACATGACTCAGAATCTTATCTATAGCCCTGGAGATCCTTCTAAATATCTAAAGGGCCTTGACTTTGCTTAGTATTTGGACTTATTATTTGGTCCTGTTTGACTGTTTTCCTTTGCTTCTGAATTTTCTCACTTCTCTGGTTAATATTTTTCTTTTCACAGCCACACCTGCAGCATATGGAAGTCCACAGACTAGGGGTCAAATTGGAACTGCAGCTGCAGGCTTACACCACAGCCACATCAACACTACATCCGAGCTGCATCTGTGACATATACTGCAGCTTGCGGCAATGCCAGATCCTTAAAATACTAAAGTGAGTCCAGGGATCAAACCTGTATCCTCACAGACACTGTGTTGGATTCTTAACCTGCTGAGCCATAATGGGAAATCCTAAATTTATTCCTCAGCTAAAGTTTCTCTATAGACAAAAGGCAGGCAGAGGACATGGAGGGGTGGGTGAAGGACCATAGGGTCCTGCTCCATTTCAAAAAGAGTGCTACATCAAAAATAGATCAAAATGTTTGAAACTGAGGCATATAGAACATGATTTGGAAGATAAAATCGTGGAATCTATTTTTAAAAACATGTAATATGGAGAAGGCACACAGATTCTTTCTCCAATCATGTAACACTTAAACTAAGAGGTGCTTCCTTAAAGTGTATGATAAATGGGTTAAGGACCAAATAAGGGGAAAAAACAGTTCACATGATGAACATATGAATAAACTTTTTAAAATGTAATATGACAGCAAAGCTAGAACAATTGTCATTAACAACAAAAGATCAGAGAACAAACATCTCATTTCCACGAGCAAAGTAAAACATTACATAAAGGTCAAGTCTTTTGCCAGTATTTTGAGTCTTACACATTTATGTCTGAAAATAGATTCAGATGAAAAGCCAGTGTAATACTCTTCATATTAAAATATGAGCAGCCATTTGATAATACCTTGAAAATGTATCTACAAGGTCATTTGTAGCTTTAGTATATAATTACTTAACATTATCACTCTAATGTTCTTCTCTCAACAAACGTGCTTAAACTCAAATCAATTTGTGTAATTTAATGATTGGCAATCATCTCACCACTTCAATTTTCCTTAATATTTCTAAAGTATTAATAAAATCATCAAAATATTTCTGGTTATTTCCAGCAGGATATAAGTCCATCCATCATTATCTGATCATTTACTTCCTAGACCTTGTCTTTCTTTAGAATCTCTCTTTAAATACAAATACTAGAGTTCCTCTTTCTCTGTCAGCTGTTGTCTGTTTGAATTATCTCAAAAGTTCAGATTCAACAACAGGGTTTTGGAGTTCCTGTTGTGGCTCAGTGGGTTACAAGTCTGACTAGTATCCATAAGGATGCAGTTTAACCCCTGGCCTCGCTCAGTGAGTTAAATAAGGATCCTGCTTTGCTATGAACTGTGGTGTGAGTCACAGACAAGACTCTCATCCTGTGTTGCTGTGGATATGGCATAAGTCTCAGGCTACAGTTCTGATTTGACACTTAGCCTGGGAACTTCCCTATGCTGTGTTCCTAAAAATCAAAAAACAAAACAAAACAAAATAGGGTGTCACAGTGAGGGTGAAATGTGCCCCTAACATGAAAATGCCACTTTCCACCTCCTTGAGAATAAATAGAATTCATCTTCTGATCCTTTGATTTAGCAAGCAAGACTCAGGTTCTAATTTCTCAAACTTAAAATACACATATGTTGAGCTCATTCATGTAACACTACTTATATCAGCTGTGTCCCAGCATTATCTTAATAAGCACTGTGTGTACAGTTAAGAACTGGGAACTGACAAGCCATTGCTTTCTCGGGGCTTAGAGCCAGATCTTTAGTAAAAAGAATAATATTAACCTGTGTGATTAAAACTATCCCTGGAACATAGTAGGAGCTTAATAGCACTTTTTGAATGAAAGGATGAACACCAATATTAATTATAAATAGTGATAAGTACAATGTGGGAAAAGAAGAGATTGCTTCCAGAGAGAATAGCAATGAGAAATGCATCTTTGTGGAAATATTATAGAACTTGAGGCCTGAAAAAGAAAGATTTAGAGTTATGTGCAGAGATTCAAGGTGAAAGAGCTTGGTGCATCTGAGAAAGTAAAAGAAACTTAATGGGATGAGTTTAGCTTAGTGAGTGGGCAGGACAGTAGTTTAAGTTGGCAGGAACAAGATACTATAAGACCTTAAAGTCATGTTAAGAATTTTCAGTTTTATTCTCCTTATATGAGGAGCCATTGCAATGTTTTAACCTAGAGAGTGATGTGGTCAGAAAAGCATTTAAAAGCATTCAAAACTTCTGGCTGCTTTACTGGAAATGGATTAAAGAGAAACAAGTGTGGAAACGGAAAGAGGAAGGATGAGCACATGAGGTTGTCCTGGCCTGGAGGCCTAACAATATCACAGAAAATGCTGAGAAATAAAAGATATTTAGATGGTTGAAATCCTATCAAGAGGAGGCAAGAGCTAGCAACATGGATGGACCTAGATCTTATCATACAAAGTGAAGTAAGTCAGATAGAGAAAGACAAATGCCCAATGATATCACTTATAGAGAATCTTAAAAATAGACACAAATGAACTTATTCACAAAACAAAAACAGATCCACAAACATGGAAAACAAACATATAGTTATGAAAGGGACAAAGCAGGGATGGGGATAAAATTAGGGATTTGGGATTCAAGATATAGACTACCGTGAACTGAAGTTTAGAGCTTGCCATCAGTCTCTACATGGAGTAAAACATGAGTCACTGCAGCTGCCTACCCACAGCACCCCCTGAGCGAAGGTCAGGGTGAGACTGGGAGTGAGGCACTCTGTGCTCTGGGAAAACTGACAGAACAGGTCTTCTGATAGTTATTTTTAGGAGAAGGTTTTATAAGCCCAATTCTTACAGCTCCTCATACCTAGAAAAACACTAAAATCCTTCAATGATGACTGACATCAGTGACTAGTAGTAACCTTCATGAGACCAGCAGCAAACTTCTGTAGAATGTGTGCATGGCTGCATGCACCTCCCCCTTCACCTTTATGACTTATATGTTGATATTCCTCCTTTCTTCTTTGGGGCAGTTTTCAGATAGCTCTAAAATACTGCCTCCAGGGCTGTAGTTAAGTAGCCAAAAGATGTCACGGTCATCTGTGAGAACAGCCACTCCCACAGGTGAGCCAGTGGGCCCTGAGGGAATTCAGGAAAGTAACAAAGACTGGCCCACAGCCGAGGTGCCTATTAAAGGAGTGATTCCAATAAGCCCAGACCTTTCATCTTCCCATCAAAACTGGTTTTCTATAAATCTTCTTCTGTAAATCTGGTTATCTGTAAATCTTTTGTTCCTACTATTTTCCCTTGTTCCAAAACTCATATATCCTAGCTTCTTCCCTTGTCTCCTTGGAGTGGTTTCTCACCACTAACTCCCAGACTTAAGACGTAAGTTCACCCAAATAAAACCGAACTGTCAACTTTCAGGTTGTGGTTTTTTTTAGTCAACACTGCTCTATACAAAATAGATAAACAACAAGGACCTACTGTATAGCACAGGGAAGTAGATTCAATATCCTGTAATAAACCATAATGGAAAAGAATTTGAGAAAAAGTAGCTCTATGTATATGTATAATTGAATTGCTTTTTTGTATACCTGAAACATTATCTTTTAAATTTATTTATTTTTAATTTTATTTTCAATAAAAAGAGGGATGGATGGGGAGTTTGGGGTTAGTAGATGCAAACTTACATTTGGAATGGATAAGCAATGAGGTCCTACTGTACAGCACAGGGAACTTTATCCAATCTCCTAGGATAAACCATGATGGGGGATGGGAGAATGATATGAGAAAAGGAATGTATACATATGCATGACTGGGTCACTATGCTGCACAGCAGAAATTGACACAACATGGTAAATCAACTATACACTAATAAAAATAAAATACAATTTAAACCAATAAAAATGAAAATAAAAGAGCTGGAAAAAAAAGAAGAGACAAGATTAAAAGGGCTATTAAGAATCCTCCCAGATTTCAGGCTGGTTTTATTAACATAAGAGAGCAGTAAGACATTAGCAGAGGTAAGAAGAAGACTGTGAGAAGCTTAGTTTTATAAGCCCTCTTATCACAGTAATAAGAAGGATGCTTCAGGGCTATCCAGCAATTGGAATCCTTATTTGCAAGAAAGGGTTATATGTTTGGGTTGTTCACTCCCTGTGGGTATAGCAAAGCCCTCCCTCCTCAAAGCAGTGGAAAGTTGTTGGCAGAGCCATTGTTCTCAGTTTATGCAGCACTGGCTGGCTTTTCCACGGAGCCTCCTCAATCCCAGGATGAGACTGGGACAAGGAATCAGACAGCAGGCCTGGCCCCCACTGCTGCAGTCCAGGGCTCCATCAGATCTATGGTGAAGGGGCTGATGGCCACCCTTGGAGGTTGACAAGGTGCTCCCTTCTGGTAGAAAGAGGCTTCTGGTTTTCACTTGAACCTTTAAAGCAAGCTGCTTCCTGGACAGGCTGGCTTTTATCTACTTTTGCAATAGTGGTTGAGTTCAGTTGTGAATACTCCCTTGAGAAAAATCTACAATCATGTGCAAAAAAATATTCCTACAATGTTAGGAAGCAAATATACAGGCCCAGTGAAGCTGAATCACAGTCCCAGGAAGTATTAAGAATATCTAGGATTCTATGACAAGTATGACAATCAGGTGTGCTAATACCAAACTTCACAACAAAAGATTTGGGAAACATAAAGGAAGTATTCTCACCCCCACCCCCAAAAAAACTAGTATAATAAGCCAAGACTCTATCCAATTTGCGTGATAATCCAAAACAGCTCCTCATAAACAAGTGCAGAGAATTGTGAAAAAGCACAGGTCTAAGGTCCAAAGACCCGAGTTCAGGAGAACCATGTATGGATGGATCCTGAAACAGTCTTTCAATTCCTCTGCAATTCAAAGATCTTATTCTAAAGCAAGAATAATACCATCCCTGCCTGAGAAAGCTTTAGTATGGGCAAGAATTTAATATCCATACATTTCTGTAGACGTTCTCATGTATATATTCATCCAAATTTTACTTAAACTGATTTTCAAGGCAGTCACTTCACAACCTTGAACTGATAATACCGTCATCCTTGGGTCTTAGCTGCCAACACTAGAAATGGTTTTTACACCACAACTGAACACGTGAGCATGGTGTGAACACAGTCTCTGTAAACTGTACATTCACAACTCTCATGTTTGTTTCTTTTCTTATCAGTGTTCCCTAGGATTCATATTGCATTATCCATTTACACAGCAGAATGAAACCAAGTTACCTCTGAACTTCAATATACTTATGCAGTTCTACACCATCACATGTAAGTGTCAGGTGTGGGGTTTGAACTTTAAATTATGTAGTTCTAGACCATCACATGTAAGTACAAGTGAGGGCCTCTGAACTTTAATACATTTATGTAGTTCTATAGCATCGCATGTAAGTGTCAAATGTGGGTCTTGAACCTGATCCGTCACAAACAGGGAGGGGTCTTGTCACCTACCTCTGTCACTGTCATAGAGGTAGGCAAACTTGTCCCATTGGTAGTATTCGATCAGACTGAGAAGGGCTCCTTTGAGGTCTGGTCTCATCTGAATGACAAATGGATGTGTGCCATCTGTTGGGAAGCTGGGCGTGATGAAGGAGACGTGGAGTGTTCCACAGAACGATGTGATGGTGTTTACAGACTTCTTGTCATAAAATCCAAAAATGGCATAGACTCCTCTTGAAAACTGGGAGCAGACTAGAAGAACAGAGGAAATAGAAAGGAGGAATCATTGAAATAAGGATCCAATCACACAAATTTGCTTGAAAGTTAACACTCTTTTATATAAAATATGAACAAACTGACACACTGAAAAATACAGAGGGTTAATATCAATAATTCATTAAATTTAGGAGCATTTATTAGCTTAGCACTTTATGTGAGGAATTCAAAGAATTATAAAGCATTGAAGAAATAATTCTGGCTCTGGGACTACATCAAATTAAAAAGCTTTTGCACAGTGCAAGAAACTCTCAACAAAAATGAAAACAGTAGCCTACTGGATGGGAGAGGATATGTGAAAATTACGTATTGATAAGGGGTTATATCCAATATATACAAACTCAACATCAAAAAAAGCAAACAACCTAATTGAACAATGGAAAGAGGACAAGAATAGATATTCTCCCAAAGAAGATATAAAGATGGCTAACAGGTAAATGAAAAGATGTTCCACATCACTGTCAGAGAAATGCACATCAAAATCATGATCTACCATCTCACACTGGCCAGAATGGATTTTCTCAAAAAGACAACAAATGACATGTGTTGGGAGGATGTGGAGAAAGGGGCACCCTCGTGCACTATAGGTGGGAATGTAAACTGGTGCAGCCAATGGAAAATGTAATGTCATGGAAATGAAATGATGCATTATGGAAAACACTTTGGAAGTTCCTCCAAAAATTAAAAGTAGAACTAAAATACAATCCAGTAATTCCACATCACAGTATTTTTCTAAAGAAAATAAAATGCTAATGTATGTACACAGTGTTCACAGCAACCATTGTTCACATCAGTCAAGATACAGGAGCAGCCTAAGTGCCCATCAATAGATGAATGGATAAGTCACATGTGAGATATATGGAGAGACATAGATATAAATATATATGTGTGTGTGTGTGTGTGTGTGTGTGTGTGAACACACACACAAGGGAATATTACTCAGCCATTAAAAAGAATGAAATCTTGGATGGACCTAGAGGATATTGTGCTAAGTGAAGTAAGTCACACAGAGAAAGGCAAATATGGTACAATTTCACTTATATATAGAATCTAAAAAATAAAACAAGTGAACAAACAATAAAACAGAAACCAAGTCACAGATACAGAGAACAAACAGATGGCCACCAGACGGGAGCAGGGGTGGGGAATGAGTGAAACCAAGACTTACAAATTTCTGGCTACAAAAATCAATGAGTCATGGTAATGAAATGTACTCCATAGGGGGTACAGTCAATAATACTTTGAAAGGTGACAGAAGGTAACTAGACTTATCACAGTGCTCATTCTGTAAGATATGGGAATAACGCCTTATATTGTGCACCAGGAACTAACATAGTGTTATAGGCCAATTATACTTCAAATACAAACTCATAGAAAAAGGATCAGATTTGGGATTATCAGAGGTGAGGGGTAAGGAGGAGGAAATGGGTGAAGGTGGACCAAAAGTACAAAATTCCAAACATAATATGATATCATTTTTATGTGGATTCTATTTTTTTAAAGGATACAAATGAAATTATTTGCAGAACAGAAGCGAACTCAGATCTTGAAAACAACTTATGAAAAATGGCCATACTACTCAAAGCAATCTACAGATTCAATACAACCCCTATCAAATTACCCATGACATTTTTCACAGAACTAGAACAAACAATCCAAAAATTTATATGGAAACACAAAAGACCCAGAATTGCCAAAGCAATCCTGAGGAACAAAAAACAAGCATGAGGCATAATAACTTTCCCAGACTTCAGGCAATATTACAAAGCCATGGTAATCAAGACAGTGTGCTACTGGTACCAAAACAGACATACAGACCAATGGAACAGAATAGAGAAGGCAGAAATAAACCCAGACTCCTATGGTCAATTAATTTTCAACAAAGGAGGCAAGAATATAAAATGGGAAAAAGAGAGTCCTTTCAGCAAGTGGAAAATCTGGACAACTGCATGTAAATCAATGAAACTGGAACACATCTACACACCATGCACAAAAATAAACTCAAAATGGCTGAAAGACTTAATTATAAGACAAGACACCATCAAACACCTAGAAGGGAACATAGGCAAAACGTCCTCTGATATCAACCTTACAAATGTTTTCTTGGGTCAGTCTCCCAAAGCAACAGAAATAAAAGCAAAAATAAACCAGTGGGACCTAATCAAACTGACAAGCTTTTGCACAGCAAAGGAAACCATAAAAAAAAGACAACTTACAGAATGGGAGAAAATAGTTTCAAATGATGTAATTGACAAGGGCTTAATCTCTAAAATATACAAACAACTTATACAACTCAACAGCAAAAAAGCCAACAACCCAACTGAAAAAAATGGGTAAATGACCTGAATAGACATTTCTCCAAAGAAGATATACAGATGGACAACAGTCAGATAAAAAAAGGCTCAACATCACTGATTATTAGAGAAATGCAAATCAAAACTACTATGAGGTACCACCTCACACCGGTCAGAATGGCCATATTAGTAAGTCCACAAACAACAAATACTAAAGAGAGTGTGGAAAAAAGGGAACCCTCCTGCACTGTTGGTGGGAATGTAAATTGGTATAACCACTATGGAAAACAGTATGGAGGTACCTTAAAAAACTATACATAGAACTACCATATGACCCAGCAATCCTACTCTTGGGCATATATCTGGAAAAAACTTTCCTTGAAAAAGACACATGTACCAGCATGTTTGTTGCAGCACTATTCACAATAGCCAAGACATGGAAACAACCTAAATGTCCATCAGCAGATGATTGGATTAGGAAGATGTAGTACATATACACAATGGAATACTACTCAGCCATAAAAAAGAACAAAATAATGCCATTTGCAGCATCATGGATGGAACTAGAGACTCTCATACTGAGTGAAGTAAGTCAGAAAGAGAAAGACAAATACCACAGGATATCACTTACACCTGGAATCTGATATATGGCACAAATGAGCATTTCCACAGAAAAGAAAATCATGGACCTGGAGAATAGACTTGTGGTTGCCAAGGAGGAGTGGGAGGGTGTGGGAGGGACTAGGAATTTGGAGTTAATAGATGTAAACTACTGCCTTTGGAATGGATAATCAATGAGGTCCTGTTGTATAGCACTGGGAACTGTATCTAGTCACTTGTGATGGAGCATGATAATGTGAGAAAAAAGAACGTATACATGTATGTGTGACTGGGCACCTTGCTGTACAGTAGAAAGTTGACAGAACACTGTAAACCAGCTATAGCAGGAAAAATAAAAATCATCATAAAATTTATAAAAGAAAAAAAGAAAGAACGAACTTACAGTTACCAAAGGGGACAGGTAGGGGTGGGGAGGGATAGACTGGGGATTTGGGATTGGCATATGCACATTGAGGCATATGGAATGATCAGTGGATGGGGACCTGCTGTATAGCACAGAGACCTCTACCCAATGTTCTGTGATTATCTATGTGGAAAAAAATATCTGAAAGAGAATGGATGTGTTTATACTTATAACTGAATCACTTTGTTGTACAGCAGAAATTATCACAACCTTGTAAATCAACTACACTTCAACAAAACTTTAAAAAGTGTGTTTGACTCCATGCAAAACAAAGATCATTTCCAAAATATTTGGGCTAAGGATCATCATTCTTTAAAAATATATATGTATACAATATTTTATTTGGAAGTCCCCATCACTCCCACAATCACTGGCTCTCTAGCAATACCTGGAATCAGTGAACTACCTTCTTCCAACCCCCTTCCCCATAGTCAGACCATCGCTAAGTCACGGTCATTCTAAACCCTAAATATACTCAAAGGTGGTCCACTTATTTCTATCTCCATTCCAACCATCTTGGTTCACTAACAGCATCTATTTTGTACCTGTCCTTGGCCTGGCATGGTACATTAACTCCATGTATTTACCTTGATAACACTCAAGGTAGGAACTATTATCATCCCCAAATTACTGATAGGAAAATTGAAACATAGGGTATTAAGTGACTTACCCAAGGTCAGAAAGCTCATAAGTGAGAGATCAGTATTCAAACCCAGAAACTCCAGATTCAGAGTTCATGCTCTTAACTAATGTATAATATTGTGCTTCTCTCTAGGATTATTGGACTACCTACCCAGTGTTTCTCCTCTATCCAATCATGCCCCTTGAACTCAATTCTCCACAATACAACCAGAATATCTTATTGAAACACAAATATGATCACATCTCTCTGAGAAGTAAGAGTTACTTGGTCCAAGACTAATCCCTACAATGCACTATAGAAGCCATCCATGCCACAGTGCTTAAGACAACCAATTCAGGTCAATCACATGCTTTAAATGAATTAATAGCTAATTTTTTAACCTCAAAGTTTATTTCAGTCCAAAATATGAAAGTTAACTATCCAGAAACATAATCTAACAACCCAGAGTCAAATACCAAGTAAGCATCCTTTTCAGTGACTTACACCTCAGTGAAAGGATAAGGCCAGTATCATCACATTTCATTTTATTATCTTCACAAAAATAAATGGTCTATAGAAAAAATATATTTGTTCCATGAATAAGAACATGGCTAAAAATATATACAGATTCTAATAGCCAAATGCAGAAAAGCAATATATGATAATAAATAATTTTTAATAACACTGTGTGAATTAAATGAAAGGAAAGCAAGACTGGCTATTTCTTTGAGTGGTCTTTATTCATCAAATTTTTCCAGTTTCCTTTAAATATTTTCCAATCTTCAACTCAACTTCTGCCTTTCCAACATAAGATGTTTTCTGGGATTTCTAGGTTATGTATAAATAAGATCAATTGACATCTCCTTCATTATGAACATTCTCAAGAATAGACCAGTATGTCTCTGAAAATAACTGTATATAGTTCTTTCCATTTACTTTAACACTTTAAAATAAAACAAAGGTGAGATTCCTGACTCTTATTCATATTTATGTTTTCTTCCTTGTCTGAATGCAGAAGTTGAAAACAACCTTTAATGTGTTTGATTCTGCTCATTTTTCACATACATGAAAAAGCCCTTTCATTGTTAAAATGCTTCTAGGCAAACTCTGCCATGATTTCTTTTTTTATACATGGATATATGTGTACTGACATGTAACTTGTAAATCTCAAGCTTGTTCAGAAACTGTGGATTCCATAGGACATATAAAAATGAGAAATCACTGTAAAATTCTCTCTGGGTCTATTTTATTTCATTTCCTGCAAAAGTGTTGGCATGTCATCTAGAAACTATAGGAATATCGGGCAATATGACGTATTAATGAGACTTCCTCTTTCCATTGTCAGTGAAATCGCTACTGGGATGGGAACAGCAACCACAGCCTCAGCTCAATGCTCAGTACAGGAAGCCACTGTTTCAGTACAGAGACAGTCTTAATAAGGAGCTATGCCTTTCATTTTCCATTTGTGTTAGACTCTGGAGTGAGTTGTCATGGGGCCCCCTGGTTGTCGTGTCCATCTGGAAACCCTGGGCATTGGCCCAACAACAGGCACGAGCTGCACAAGCCTTCAAAAGAAATGACAATTCACCTAAATCAGAAGACATTGTTTTTTTCATGCAGTTCAGCTATTCTCAATGACCATAATTGTATAACGATGGCTGTTCAGTCCTGACTATCCCAGGCACGTCTTGACCTTCCCCACTTATCTTTTATCTCTTGATGGCACATACCAAATTTCCTACTTTCCTATATCCTCTATTTTTATAGATATTTCTCTCTCAGGGTCCCTTTACCACAAATACAATGAAAAGCCATTTGGTCAATATCACTCTCCTCCCTCTCTTGCCCTCATGTCTGTCATTGTCCCTGTCCCCAATCTTGATAAAGCTATCATTGAGATTTATACCCAGGCATCAGTCAGAATGCTGACTTCAATTAAGGTATTTTCCTTACCCAGTTTGCAGTGATCACCTCAAGATGAAAAATCGAGCCCTATATGCCTAACACTCCATCCCCAAAATATCGAGTGTTTGCTTTCCAGTAGTGATGTTCTCCGCCATACAGCACAAATACAAAACCTTACTGACATAATACAAAAAAAAAAAAAAATCTTGCACTACTCTGAAAGGACCCCTCATTTGATTAGAAATGTAATTGTCCATTTTCATTTCTACCATATTCCCTAGCAATCCTCCAAAATTTTAAGCCATTTCCCTACCTTATATCCACCCTCAAAGAAGGAAAGTTTACTGAGACTGTTCAAAGAATATATCACATCTCTGGAGATGATTTCAAAGACAACTTTCTAAAATGAGTTAGACAAGACTGCACCCAATATACAGCCAACTTCTGTGTTATCTCAGAGGCAGAGGAGGGAGCAGAAAAATCAGTTTCACCTCTAGATTTATGAGCCACACAATTACCTGATAAAACACTATTATAAATTTCTGAGTGATATTTCTAATTAATACCAGAATTGCATTTATGTCATAAAACTCCTAACTGAATGTAAACTATTAGGTAAAGATGTTCTCACTGAGTACAACTTTAATTTATTATTTAATATTAACTTTGAGAAACTCAGCAAAGGCCAGTCCTTTAAAAAGACACTTTAGGTCAAACAGCTAAAATAATAATCTCCTGGGTGGAACTTGCTGATTATTCCACAAGAATAAGAAATTACAAGCCCAGATGATAAAACCCAATAACAATGCTGATGATGCATCCAACGCATATCTTTTTCTCTCGGGTCATTCTGCTCAATGGTGCTGCTAATGTAGCATACTCCATAAGTCTGGAGAAACTTGCATGGTTATTTAGTAGCAATGGAGAAGGATGGGACATGGTTTATTTTTATTTAACTTTTCTTTTATATGTATAAATTGCCATTCATTTCTGTGAAACCCATAATCTGCTTTATAAACAGGAATGGTGCTATGCAGCTTGTGCAAATTCTGGTGCACATTGAATCACCAAGCAATCCTGACTTCCCTACTCAGGGGCTAGCAGCTATTAGGGGCAAGGGTGGATCCCCAGTTGTTGTAGAAACACTGAAGGTCAGTCTGAGCTTGATATATTTCCTTTGAGTGTGTATCCCCCTCCCCATTCCCAGCACTGGCATTCTCACCGCAGAGGAGGGCAGTGCTGGAGCAAGAGGGCCTGGTGTGGGCACTGGACATGAATACTCTGTCCATGGGCTGTGGTGGCTGCAGCCCCGTCAGAGTCCCAGGTTGCTCCTGATCTGCTGCCTCCATAAGCACCAGTCGTGGTTACCCTACCCTGTTCAGATGTCATTCAAGGTCTGAGCCAACTCCATTTCTCATGACTGAGCACTCCCCTCTCAGCCCTGGCAGCCCTTGCCATTGTGTGGAGCTGCACTGCAGAGCAGGTTGGAAGGAGCAGGCCCTGGGCTCAGGCTGGGACACGCATGCCAGCAGTCCAGGAAAACTGGATGGCATTACCTGCAATTTCAACCTGCATCCTCCTCCTTGCTTAGGAAGTACACAAGTGAGTGTGCTCTTCACCGATGGAAACCAAGTTTATTACCAGCCCTCTGGTGAGTCCCACTGGTTTTCAAACCAGCTTTGAGGTCTCACCTTCCTGGTGTCAGACTCCAGGGTTGGGACACACGATATGTGGCTCAAACACCTCACTCCCCAGGAAGGATCTCAACTCGTGTAACCCCCCTCCCCACTTCTGTATCCCCTCCCAGGGCACCTGCCACTTCTCTTCCTTTCCTACTTGATTCTTTGTGGATCTTTCTCTCACCTTTGGTCATACAAGAGTCTTTCTGCAGGTCTCCAGTTCGTTTTCAGTGAGAATTACCCCCACATGTAAATGTACTTTTGTTGTGTTTGTGGGAGGAGGGGAGCGCTGCATCTGACTTCTCTGTTTGCCATCTTGACCACAATCTCAATTTTGTACATTCTTAGCTGGAGTTGACAGCTTAACTCCAATCTTCCACTCCAGTGTCATCCACTGGAAAATGTTCTATATCGTGCCAACTAATTCCATTAAAAAAGGAAAGGAAACCTTGAAAACATCATGCTGCAAATCATGTCTTTGTATTGGCTCTTTTTTTTTCCTTTCTGCTCATGGCACCATAACTCTTGCAATCATTGATTTTGGATATTTCAGAAGAATTAATTCATTACTCTTCCTTGTCCTGCTCATGCCATCTAGAATCATTTCCATTTTATTCCACTACACTCATTACACATTAACCAAGTATTGTCATGAGCCTCCTGAGTACAGTTCTAGGTATGAAGAGGCAGCATTAAGTATGATAGGTAAGGTCCCTACTAATATAAAGCTTGCACGGTATACTTCTCAAGTGTTTTTGCACCTGCACCTTTGGTTTCTTCTCCTTGGTTCTTCTGCGTCTTCTCTCTCACCTTCCTCCAATCCATACTCTTCCTATATGAGTCTTCCTAAAGAATATCACATAAAAAGTATTCTCCAAGGATCATTCTTCCAATCTATTTTCTTCTTTTTTTTTAACACCCTGTCTCTTAGAGGTCTCATCTCTTTTAGTAAGGTCCAATTCCATTTTTTATGTGTGTGCAAATGTTTCCCAAACCTGAACCATTTTAACAGTTTCCTCCCTACATCTACTATTTACTGAGAAAATATATACCGTAAACATAGTGTATATTATTATGCAGCAAATATACTACATATACTGTGCATGTATATAAGCTAAACATACACTGTAAAGATACTGCACTGATTAATTTTTTAATCTTGTATTTACATGATTATTTCCTATGTACTTATTTGCTAGTATGAGTTTTAATTGAAATGTTTAATACTTTCAAGACCTCAAGTGTGAGTTTTCTAGAATAAGAAACAATGAAAAAGAAGTACACAAAATACTATCATTTTACTTTTTTTTAAAATCCTATAACTTTGATCTCAAATGTTAAACAGCATAGAAAAGCTATTATTCTGGAGTTCCCATTATGGTTTAGTGGTTAAGGAAACCAACTAGTATCCATGAGGATGCAGGTTTGATCCCTGGCCTTGCTCAGTGGGTTAAGGATCCGGTGTTGCCAGGAGCTGTGGCGTAGGTTGCAGACCTGGCTTGGATCCTGCATTGCTGTGGTTGTGGTGTAGGCCAGCAGCTACAGCTTCAATTTGACCCCTAGTCTGGAACCTCCATATGCCACAGGTGTGGCCCTAAAAAAAAAAAGACAAAAAGAAAAGAAAAAAGAAAAAAGAAAACTTATTCTGTACCCAGGGATCTTGGGCTTTGACTTTAGATGGAACAGTGGTAGAGACTAAAAGTGAGAATAACTTGGGATTGAATCCTGACTTTGCTATTATCTAGTTTCACTTGGCCAAGTTATGTATTTCACCCTGTCTCAGCTCAGCCAACTGTGAAGGAAGATAATAATATTACCCACCTATTTAATTTGGAACAGCGCTGTATGAAAGAAAAATAATCTGCAACAGTGCTGACAACTAGTAAGCCCCAAATAAATTTTTCATTACCTCCCCTTTTTTTTTTTTTTTTTTTCAGGGCCGCACCTGCAGCATATGGAGATTCCTAGGCTAGGGGTCTAATCAGAGCTGTACCTGCCGGCCACAGCCACAGCCACAGCAGCAATGCAGGATCTGAGCCACATCTATGATCTACACCACAGCTCACGGCAATGCCAGATCCTTAACCCACTGAGCAAGGTCAGGGATCGAACCTTCATCCTCATGGATGCTACTAAGATTTGTTAACCGCTGAGCCATGATGGGAACTCCATCATTACCTCCCTTCTTAAATGCCATGTTCTCATCAATGTTGACCTTAACTCTTTATTGATCATGCACCCGAATTTTATGCATCCTTTTCCTTTAGCATAAAATTCACGAATTCTATAGCACAAGGGTTCGTTTATGAAAATCAAACCCATCTTTTTAGAATGTGGAAATCACTCCTGATCTCTCCCTTTATTCCCAAAATGCAAACTATCACCAAGTACAGTCCACTGATGCATCAAATCTCTACTGTCCAGCTCTTCTGACATTGCCTTAATGTGGACTTTAAACATTTATTGACTAGATTGCTGTAATAACCTCCCAAATAGCCCACTTTATAATGTATATTAATGCAAATATAATCCTCCTGCTTAAAATCCATCACTGTCTTCCCATTGCTTAGAGAATAAAATACATTCCAGGGCTCAGGTGTTGCCTGCTCTATGTGGTCTGAGTCACATTCCTCTCCTACATGTGATCCTAAAGTGATCTGCATTTCTGCATATTATTTTGAGTTATAAATGTTTGCCCTTGAACTCTGAGCTAACTGAAAGCAAAGAATCAAGTGTTATTTATCTCCAAATGCATAGCCAAAGGCATTTTGACACACATCAGGCATTTGATAAATGTCATGCAAAAAGGACCAATTCTTCCATGAAGGGTGTCCAGCTTACCATCAGTTGAGTATGATCCCCGATTATGATCCCCACTGGCACTCTGTTTTTACCTCTCTTTTGGCCTGAAACACAGCATGCTTGAGTATGTGTGCATGAGCGTGTGCCTGTGTTTGTGTGTGTGTGTGTGTGTGGATGGAGGTGATCTGTGACCTCCTTGACAGCAGTGGTGAGTGCGAGAACAGAGTAAGAACACCTGAAACAGACACCCCATTCTTCCTGGGCCATCAGGCAGAAGAGTCATTGAAGCTGAGTCTAGGTTTCCTAATCTATTGAATGAGGGTATTGATTCCTGCCTAACTTGCAGGAATTACTTAAAGTTTAAATTAGATAATATATAGAGAAGTGCTAGGGAACATATAAATCATTAAATAAATATATTAATGGCAATAAAGTCTAACCATAATGATTTGTGTATTATCTTTATTTTTAATTTTTTGTCTTTTTGTCTTTTTTTTTTTTTTTTTTTAGGGCTGCACCCGCAGCATATGGAAGTTCCCAGGCTAGGGGTCTAATTGGAGCTACAGCTGCCAGCCTACACCACAGCCATAGCAACGCCAGATCCAAGCCATGTCTGTGACCTACACCACAGCTCACAGCAACGCCAGATCCTTAACCCACTGAGCAAGGCCAGGGATCGAACCCTCAATCTAGTCGGATTCGTTTCCGCTGCACCACGATGGGAACTCCTGTGTATTCTCTTTAATATCCAATTCAGGAATTTTCACAAGCACATGATTAAGTATTTGTTGAATAAACACATGACCTGAACTAACTGTATAACAAAGGTCTAAAACTGGTTCTTTTTTAAATTTTATTTTATTTTTATTAGAGTATAGTTGATTTATAATGTTGTGTCAGTCTTTACTGTACAGCAAAGTGAGTCAGTCATACAATATATACATGCCCTTTCTTATATTATCCATCATGTTCTATCCCGAGACTGGATATAGTTTCATATGCTGTACAGTAGGACCTCATTGCTTATCCATTCTAAATCCATAGTTCGCTTCCATCAACCCCAGACCACAAGTCTGTTCTCATCTGTGAATTTCTATTTTGTAGATAGGTTCATTTGGGTTCAAAATAATGCCATTTGCAGTAACATGGGTACAACTAAAGACTCTCATACTCAGTGAAGTAATTCGGAAAGAGGAAGACAAATACCATATGATATCACTTATATGTGTAATCTAAAACCACTTCTTTCAATGAAATTTCGTTTCTGTTGATCCGGGGTATTTCTGAAATCATACCATAGTAACATTTTATTCCTTCATATTCAAACTGCAAAAAAATGAATCTATCATTCCTTATGATGGGAAAACCTCACAACTATTACTCTGAGAAGACAATCTTGAGATTATTTATGAAATCTAATTATTTTTAGCTTTTAAAATACATTTTATATGTGGAAAAGTTGTCCTAAGAGAGGCTAAGTTACCTACCTGAAAAAAATGCGTAGTGCAGGATGCAACTGAAAACCTAAACAAAAGGGGCAAACTTCTTTGTTTTGGACAGACATCCATTAATACATTTTGCACTTGAAAATATCCTCAGGGATTCTCACAATCTCTGCAGCACCTTATTTATATAATTCAATGGAATTGTTCAAGCCTGAAAAGGTACCATAAGCAATATTTATTTCTCAAAAAATGTAATTGTTGGAATACATGGGATTTGGAACACTGGTTCCTATAAAAAATCGGGGAGCATGTGAAGAATGGAAGTATCATTCTTTCATTCTTGGAAAATGTAGGCAAATCAATACACTGTTCTCATCATGAAATAGAATAAACCTATCTACTTCCCACTGATGGCATCATTTAAAAGTTTATATATCTACCAGGGCACCGTCTATTCTGATCAACTGACAGAATTTCACTCCCAGGAGCTGACAGTTCAGCTTTTCCCATAAAACTCTCATCTCTTGAAATGCCAACCCTTTGCTCATCTAATCCTGTCCTCCAGTAGCCAGCACAGTTCCTGGCATAGATACTCAGTTTACTGTGAATGCCTGAAACACTCAATGATTCAAAGACAATGTGAAGAATGATAAACATACACCACAATGACATTTTCTATAAATTGCCTCTCTGATGATTTTCCCTATAGCTCAGCCACAAATCATTACTATGAGAAATAATTTCTCCTTTGCATACATTTTTATCCCATTTTGCATACAACTACTAAATGTGAGAAGCATCATTACTCAGTAACAGAGCATTATGAAGTTGTAATAATACATTTTTCTTTCCCTCTAACCAACATTTATCCTCCCTGACCTTTGCACTATGTTTGCTGAGTGAGGTGAAATGTCATAAGTTTATGGCTGTTGCCCACATTATATGCTTTAAAAATCTATAACATTTATTCTGGCCTCATTCATCATCCGGGGAGAGCAGGCAACAGGAGAATTGGCGGTAATAAGCAATAACTCTCGAGTGAATTTTAATGATGGGTTCTGGACACGTAAACGAAAGAGAATTACCTCCGTTTATGTAAGACGTTATTTCACAAACGATAGACCCATTCTTCATCCCCTGGACAGGCAGTTCCTCCTTACAAATACACATGGTTCTAGCCTCTGCAAATTCTTGCTTGATTCGTGCTCTAGGCAGGTTGTGGGCACATTATCCCTGGTGTGATTTCAGTGTGGTGGGTAGAGTCCCAGCTGCAAAGCGTGGATCCCTGGCTTCCAGTCTGTAGTGACACCAGCCAGCTGTGTGCTCCTGGCCAACTGCCGCTTTAAAATGTCTTGTGCCCTCAGAAGTACCCCTTGACAACAACTCAAACTTGGGCCCATGTAGCCAAATATCAAAGAGAGAAATTTTACAAAATGTCAGATAGTGTGTATTTATTATTCATTACATGCTTACTCAAGGGAAAATGAGTGGGTGAGATGCAATACATTTTCTCAGTTTAAATGCTACTTTTTCCTCTATATTAGGCTTTTTCCTTTTTATCTACTTTCTTTTTATATTTTTCTCCCTCTCACTTGCCCTGTTTCCACCTTCATTTTGTTTTACCTTTTTGTTTTAGGCCACCCCCCAAAAAAACCCACACCATAGCAGCAACTCGAGCCACAGCAGTAACAAAACCAGATCCTTAACCTGCTGAGCCACCAGGGAAATCCTTGTTTTACTTTTCTACTTCATGTTTAATGTACCAGGAATATCCTCAGCTCCACAGCCACTATTTTTTTTATTTTTTAATTTTAATTTTAATTTTTTGTTTGTTTTGTTTTTTAGGGCTACACCTGTGACATATGGAAGTTCCCAGGCTAGGGGTTAAATGAGAGCTGCAGCTGTTGGCCGATGCCACAGCCATAGCAACAGGATCTGAGCTGCATCTGCAACCCATACCACAGCTCATGGCAATGCTGGATCCTTAACTCACTGAGCAAGGCCAGGGATGGAACCAGAGTCATCACGGATACTAGTCAGGCTTGTCACCACTGAGCCATGACGAGAACTCCCCACTCTTTTTTTTTTTTAATTGAAGTATAATTGACTTACACTTACAGTGTTGTTTTAATTTCAGATGTACAGCAAAGTGGTTCAGTTATATATACATCTGTTATTTTTCATATTCTTCTCCTTCATAGGTTATGACGAATACCGAGTATAGTTCACTGTGCTCTACACTAAGTACTTTACCTGTTTTATATATAGCAGTGTGTATATGTTAATCCAAAACTCCTAATTTATCCATTCCCCTTCTCCTTTGGTAACCATAAGTTGGTTTTCATTATCTGCAGGTCTGTTTCTCCACAGCCACTATTGATCATGATTCCTAAAGGAATTCTGATCTCTTACCTGATTGTAATTAAAAGGTATAAAGGAACTTGTGTCTACCAAAATACAGATTTGATGACATCTCAGCACAAACAAATTTAATTTTTGTGATGAAAACCTACGTTTAAAAACAACTGAAAAATAATGGAATGAATGATATAAAAATACTTCTAAAATTAAAAAAAGGAAAATTAGATTTCTACTTAAAATAATTTTTCTTTAAATGGCATGCCAAAAAATGGCTGAGCTTTACTGCCATAGTCATCTGGACACTCTTACATTGGATCCAATAGCCCTCTTGCCATTGAGTGGCTCAGAGTTCTGAGGCTTTCAGGAACCTTCTTGCTCAGCCTATTCATTGGTAAGTGAGAAGGTTTCAACCTATATGCCTCTCTGTTAACTTCTATAAGCTTATTAAAAGAAGAAATAGGAATTCCTGTTGTGTCTCAGCAGAATAAGAAGCTGACATAATGCCTGTGAGGACTCAGATTCAATCCCTGGCCTTGCTTAGTGTGTTAAGGATCTGGTGTTGCTGCAAGCTGCAGTGTAGGTCACAAATGTGGCTCAGATCTGGTGTTGCCCTAGCTGAGGGGTAGGCCTTCAACTGCAGCTCCAATGTGACCCCTAGCCCTTGAAATTCCATATGCCGCAGATGCAGCCATAAAAAGGAAAAGAAAAAAGAAAAAAAAATAAAGAGAAAACAAGTTTTCAGCATCATGTCAGGAACAATTTTGTAACTGCACTAAGAAACACTCTGGATATCCCAAAATGGCTGCATACCTGGGGGAATTAACCTCAGCACAGTGGACTCACTCACACTTCATGCGTGGTCCTGGTAAAATTAGAACCTAGGCTTTGGTAAAGGCACAGGGCACTTTCTGATGTTGTCCAAAGGGCCTGCCTGCTTCACTGATATACCCCAGCCAATGACAGAAGCAATGATAGAACTGATGGTATGATAAGATTTCCCTCAAGAAGCTATTAGTAACTTATTTCCTGGCCCTTCCATTTATCTTAATGATGCAAATAAAATGTAACTCGAACAAATCTTAACTAGTATATTTACTAAAAGGCTATAATTCCCCTTCTGTCTCTATGTTTCCCAGAGGCAACCCCCGCTTGCAGCCCTTTGGCAGGTACATATCCACACCTGTATTTCCAATTAGAGTTGATTTTGTTTCCAGTTTTTGTTACGTTTTTGATTAATGAGAACTAAGACAGCTGTGCAATGACTGACTTTGACATTTGACAGAGAAATTTCACGCTGGTACAGATATCATTCATTCTTTTAAACCACTATTTTAATGTGCCCTGACTTGGATGTATCATGGTTTCACTAACATTCCCATCTGAGATATTTAGATTGTCATGAATTTTTGCCACTACAAACAAAACTGCAACAAACATGTCAGTAAATGCATCTTGTGCACTTGTGATAATATTTCTGCAGGATAGATTGTTAAAAGTGGAATTGTTTGCTTAAATGTAATGTAATGCTGGATAAAATGTCATCCTTGCTATCAAATTACCACCTAAATACAATGTATCACTAAACACTCCCATCAAAATAAGATATATTATTTTCTTTTTTTTTAATTTTTGGTGTTCTTCACTAATAGTGAATACGTTTCACCTTTTAATTTTGTAAGAATGTAATATATATGTAAAAGTTGCATTTCACTGTTGCTTCAATAATGAAAACTTTCATTTTTATACCCTTGTGGTAGAAGGCATTACTCCTAGGTTCATTTTTTATGTATTAACTCTTAAAATTCAGAATATTCTATTATTATCCATATTTTACAAAGGAAAAATCTTGAAAATAAGTAATTTTTAATATAACACTTCTAGAAAACAATAGAGGGAGAGTCAAACCAAGGCGGCCTGACCTCTGAGCTTGTTCTTTTAGCCACTACACTACACTTCTTACTAGCAAACAGAAAAAAAATTGGATTTCCATCATTATTAGTAAGAAAGTGTATTTTCATATTTTCCTCTCTTAACTATACCTATAGTTTGCAGATTTTTTTCCTATTGGGTTCACTTAAATTTTGATGCTTAATCCTCTTTACATGTTAAGCTCGTATTTTTCCTTCATTTTTCTTTTGTCTTTTCCTTTGTTTATAATGATATTTGTCACCAAATTCTCAATCTTCTCCTTGATGACTCCTAAATTTTGTGTCTTATGTAATACATAAGGATTTTCCATTCTAAGATTTTCAAAATTTTCATGCTTGATTTCATAATTATTCTTCTTAAGTAAATTCTTCTAATATTAATATTTGGATTTTTATGCAGGGGAGAAATCCAACCTTGTTTCCACACAGATATTTTCTTAATCTTTTACTTAACCTTTTAGTTTAATTACTGACTTCCCCCCCCTTTTTTTTTGCCACACCTGTGACACATGGAAGTTCCCAGACCAGGGATCGAATTCAAGTCACAGCTGCAACCTGTACCACAGGTAAAGCAATGCCAGATCCTTAACCCACTGTCCACAGGAAGGACTCCTCCCCTTAATTTTAAATGCTAAGTTTCTCTCTGTACTGAGGTCTACTTCTAAAGAAAATACTTGTTTTAATTACCATGTCTTTTCAAAACAACTATTGTTTTCAATGTCATTTTGCAAAGATTTCCTGCATACTAATTTACATTTTTTTCCAAATTTTGGTTAGGTTTGGATTGAAACACAAATTAACTGGCAGGGATTAACATTTACAACATTAACTTTATGGCCAACCTCTATTGACTCAGAAATGTTTTATGATTTTCAGTAGAATTTCACACTTTTATTCATACCCTTCACAATTCTTATTAGGTTTATCTCTATTTATTTGTAGCCTTCTTACTGCTGTTATCAGAATTTTGTTTTTATGTTCTCTATTTTAGATATTGCTAGGGCCTAAGAAAGCTGCCAAATTTAAAATGATACCTTTATATCTAGTGATATTACTGAACTCTGAACAGTTCTATGAGCTTCTGTTTGATTCTCTTAGACTCTTCTAAATGGAAAATACATTTGGGGGTTAAAACTTTACTCAACTCACATTTGGACCATTATAATTTGAGAAATCATTTCTCCTTAGTTTTTATTTTATTATATTTCTTAAAATAATAATGAATTGAAAGTATACTTTAACCTGGTCTCCATGCAATGAAAATTGAATGAGAATTTGAATAATTGTCTGACCTAGTTGATTAATGTGTATAATTATACTCTTTTATACAATCTATCATTCTTCTTCTCCAATAATATAAAAACTTTTTATTTTTTTAATTTTTTAGTTTATTTTCATTAAAGTGTAGTTGATTTACAATGTTGTGCTAACTTCTGCTGCACAACAAAGCGACCCAGTCATACATTCCTTTTCTTATATTATTTTCCATCATCGTCTATCACAAGAGACTGAATATAGTTCCCTGGGCTATATAGTAGGAATACAGACTTTTAAATGCCTGTATTTCATATGAATAATTGTTTCAATTTTCCACTTCACTTTACCATGTTATCCAAGATGATGAAAAAAAAAAGGAAGGGAATACAATGCAAGTTACTTAACATCAATATTTAATTATTACCAATATGGTTCTATAATCATTCAGACTCTATTCCTAGCACATCACAGGTGCAACAATGCAAAGGAAAAAATAACTATCCAAGCACTAGTAAAAGCCAGAATATGGAGCAAAACTATTCAGAGGGATAAAACAAAGTACACAAAAAATGAATAGCTGAAAAGGGACATTCTAGAAGAGAACAAAAGAGCTCAGTGTAAATTGGTATTGCAATAACCATTTAATTTCTATGAAAGGAAATAACCAAAAAAGTAGAAATGCATGGCTAATAGCTAATTGCAAGGAAACACATTAATATTGCATGTATCTTGTGCTTTACACTATAAGTTATTTCAGCTGCATATGACTACTAAAAACAGGCACATATGAAATCACTTAAAGCCATCATTTCAAAGATATCTAAATGAATGGCTGTCTTGTTCCAGAGAACACGTGTAATTCTGTACATAAGTCCCAGAGTAAACTGAAGATTTAGCCATTTGCAGGGGGCTAAATTAAATGCAAATGGTGAAAACATAAAAAAGCAGAAGCAAAAATCTCTAATGGAATCTGAACTACTGGGTTTGTTTTCTGGCTTTTTTCAGAGCAACTAGATAGTTGCCAAAGCCCTGGGAGATTATGTTGGGGAAACAAACAAGCTGGGGATAACCAGCACCTCTCAGATAATCCCTCAACGAATCAGACAATATGTTCTCATTTAAAAACATGAAAAACAAAATTGTAGTATATTTCGTACGCCTATCGGAATGACAATGGGTCTTTCATCAATGGGAACAATATAAAGTCTTAGCACCAAATCGAAGAAAACTAAGGCATATCCTCTGAATCAGAATATACACAAAATTGCTAGTCTATTTCTGTGAAATTGTTTCTTCTGGAATATTAGGGTAGAAAGCAATGATGTATCTGGCCAAAGCTGGTGTTTTATGAATGGTAATTTTGCAGAATGTTCAAGACAATATGAATTTTGATGAAGCAGATCTACGTGAGTATCTAAGTACAAATTTTTTTAATGGCCCTACTCACAACATATGGAAGTTCCCAAGCCAGGGATTGAATTGTAGCTGTAGCTGTGACCTATGCCACAGCTACGGCAATGCCAGATCCCACTGTGCGTTGCCATGGGATCAAACCCGCAAACCAAGCCACTGCAGCTGGATTCTTAACCCAGTGCACCACAACAGAAACTTCAAGTGTAACTTTCTTTTACCCAACATATTTCTTACTCTCAAAGAATCAGAATCAGAACCAGCATAGGAAAAAATGCAACACATGATAATTTGATAAAACTTTGCCAAATTATTTGTGAAACTATACAGTATTCTTCATAAGATGGCATTTCCCTTAAATTGGTATACCATATTGTGTGTTATGGTTATATTCATTCTGTAGCCAGAATCTACACTTTAATTGGAACAAAAAGGAAAAGCTTTGAAATAAGTGCAGTGAGTCTGATCTCTACATGACTATTATTCTTTGAAGTAACAGCTAACACTTATATAAAATATTAAGTTCCAGGAACTCTTCTTAGGGCTGATTATACCAAATCATGTAATCATCCCAACAACCATCAGGAAGGGGCATTAGGTCTTGTGAGTTCACACAGCTTGTGGGAGTGGAGCAGGAATTTGAACCCAAATCTGAAACTAACAAGAAAATGTTACTTAAGAAACCCTGGGACAGTAGATAAGATGAGATGAGAAATAACAATAGTAGATGAGAAAATGAATTCCAGAGACCTAACAGATACCCCAAGTGAAACCAGTATTAGGGAAAATAATCACTCAAGCCTGTAACTTAATGCTATTTTCTAACATATACATATTCTTAATATATGGATCGTGTATGTGCGTGTGCACTGAGGCTTCCCTTTGATATGTTTCCAAATAGAAATTTTCCGCTAGAAACTATATCTATAGATATTTATAACTTGAAGATTCAGTCTTTCCTGTAACTCTGTTGAGAGCAAATCCCATGGAAACAATTCTAGGGTGATAAACTAAGAAGGCAAGTATTTACATGTGAATTTAGATACACGTCCAGAGCTTTTAAAAAAATCTTCTATTTACTATGGTTTTCTTATTATTTATACAACCAGCACAAAACGGAGTAGGGTAGGAATTTACCTAATTTAATCACCATATCCTCATCCAATAATTAGGCAAAGCCTCATGAATTTGATATCTCTAGACAACAGTAACTTGGGATTTAATTTTTTAAGTATTGGAGTTCCCGTTGTGGCACAGTGGAAGTGAATCCTACTAGTACCCATGAGGATGTGGGTTCAATCCCTGGCTTGCTCGGTATGTCAGGGATCTGGCGTTGCCCTGAGCTGTGGTGTAGGGCACAGACGCAGCTTGGATCCTGTGTTGCTGTGGCTGTGGCGTAGGACAGCAGCCATAGCTTCAATATGACCACTAGCCTGGGAACTTCCATATGCCTTGGGTGTAGCCCTATAAAAAGCGAAAAAAAAAATTGTAAATATAA
Organism: Phacochoerus africanus; assembly: GCF_016906955.1. Lineage (NCBI taxonomy): Eukaryota > Metazoa > Chordata > Mammalia > Artiodactyla > Suidae > Phacochoerus > Phacochoerus africanus. The sequence goes on along the minus strand of NC_062553.1, from coordinate 46,008,232 downwards.
CATAACACTTAGGAGCACTGACATACATACATCGGCTTTCTTTACTTTCATCAATGCTCAGGTACTAAAACCCAAACCATTTTTTCTGTTGTTGTTGTAATGTAAGTCCTTATTGTTCATGTCCGCAGTATTATGGAAAATACTTGAAGAACATATATAAGTTACATTTTTTTAAAAAGAGTCTCCATTCAGGTAGACTTTTTTATCTTTAATGACAGTTTTTAGAACATTCATAAGGAGAATGATTTGATTCAAAATCAAATTTGAGGAATACCTGCTGTGGCATAAGGGGATCGGCAGCAGCTTGGAAGCTCTGGGACACAGGTTCAATCCCCAGCCTGTTACAGTGGGTTATGGATCCAGCGTTGCCACAGCTATGGCTTAGGCTGCAACTATGGCTCTGATATGACCCCTGGCCCAGGAATCCCATATGCAGCAAGGCAGCCAAAGAAAGAAAGAAAGAAAAAGAAAGACAGAGAGAAAAAAAATCGTATTTGACTAGTCAGAGCAGAGTTCCATTCTACTTTCTGTCATTTCGCACCTGGATTAGCCATGAAGCTACAGTGGAAGATAAGTGCCAAACACAAATAAACAGTTAAGTTGGTGTAGAAGATCTTTCAGTATTTCACCTACACTTACAAAACTCAACTTTGCTTCTGTATTTGTTTGATGTTCCGGTTATCACTCTATGTGCCCCAAAGAGCCAATCAAAACCAAGTCACGAATTGACTCAAGATATCTAAAAATCATATGGGGTGAAGAAATATGAGACGTCATGAGAAAATACTAAATGTGGAGGCCTTTGAATATATGATAATGCTCCTAATTTCCTCACTATCAATATTGGAAAAAATAAGCACATGTTTGACTGTGCCTTTAACTGTCTTTTAATAGACTTTCAGTAGTCTGTCAAACATGTGCTTATTTTTTCCAATAATGATTCTGAGGAAATTAGGGGCATTCTGATGCATCTGCCTTGTTTCTAATAGCAAGTTAAATTATGTGTTAAAAGAAAATAAAAAATCAGCCCAGCTTCCCCAAATTTTGAAAAAAATCTTTTAATATATGTAAGATATATATACACACAATAATTCTGGTCCCATTAAGATAGTATGTATTGTAGCAAAAAGAGACCCAGTCCACAAGCTTTAGCAAATTCTGATAACATCTTTAGAACTTGGTGGACATAGTTGTAAAGTGCAGCCAAGATATGGCCCAGAGAAGGCTGGACAAGCACTTGTTTGAAATGATTAACATTAAAGGGAAGTTCCCATTGTGGCTCAGTGGTAACAAGACCAACTAGTATCCACGACGATGTGGGTTCAATCTTTGGCATTGCTCTGGCTGCAGTGCAGGCCAGCAGCTGCAGCTCCAATTCAGCCCCTGGCCTGGGAACTTCCATATGCTGCAGGTGTGGCCCTCAAAAGCAAAAAATAAAAAATATAAAATAACATTAAAGGCAAGAATAAGTTTAAAGAGAAAAACAAAATACTAAGCGCAGTGTCTGATAAGCACCTAAAAATGCAACCTGGTTTTAGTTTTGGCTGTCATTTTCTGTTATTTTACTTTTGCTGCTGAAACTAGATGACTTTCAACTTGGAGATTAAATTATTGGAGATTTCAACATCCAAGAATATTCATGTTTATGAGGACAGGACTTCATGACTCTGCTTATATTAGAAGAAAGAACTGAAAATTAGGGAGAGCAGCAAATGGTTTGCTTCTTCATATTCCCAAACAGCTGTCCTAAAAATGTCTAATACTCTATTAGGACTTTTTTTTTTTCAGTTTTCTTACAGCACACTGGGTTGACTTTCCTTCTCGGCAATATGGCTAGCTCAGGGGCCCAAAAAACTCTTCTTTTCCTCCTAAATAATGTTATATATGCATAGCTGAGTCTGCAAGAAAGGAACCATCCAAAATAACAGAGAGAGAACAGGAAAGTTTGGCAGGATATTGAGGACTGCCTTCTTTGAGACAATGATTTGTCAGGGTGACCAAGAACCTTGGACCCAAAGGCTCATTAAGGAAATAAGAAAGGCTTCAGATGCTCCCCAAGATAAAGGAGGGAAAGAATGGTCAGCAAGCAAAAGAAGGACATGGAAAAATTCCTCATACTTGGCTTTTCCCTGAGTGGAAAAACAAGGTCACCCCTGATCATTCACAGCCATGGGTCACACCAATCACGAGCTTCGTGGCTCCCATTTATATTTGGGAAAATTCAATCATGAGGGTAATTGAAAGTCATTCTGGATGGAGCCCCAATCACTAAGCAGAAGCAAAAAACAAAAAACTAACAAAAGCACTGAACCTACCTAAAAATCAGTCACCACCACCCAGGACCCTTGCGGTTCCAACCTATTAACAGAACTCAAATATGAACTCGAATCCTAAAAAATAAGAAAGAAGAAATTTTTAAAAAGAAAGAAAAAACACACACCAAGAAAAAAAAAGCAATCAGAAACAAGGATCAATAGACATAGAAAAAACAGAAAAAAATTCACTTCATATGTGCAATGTAAAACAACCTTAAGTCTAGATACTTTGGGAGTTCCCATCGTGGCGCAGTGGTTAACGAATCCGACTAGGAACCATCAGGTTGGGGGTTTGATCCCTGGCCTTGCTCAGTGGGTTAAGGATCCAGCGTTTCCATGAGCTGTGGTGTAGCACAAAGACGCAGCTCAGATCTCATGTTGCTGTGGCTCTGGCATAGGCCGGCGGCTACAGCTCTGATTAGACCACTAGCCTGGGAACCTCCATATGCTGAGGGAAGCTGTCCAAGAAAGGCAAAAAGACAAAAAAAAAAAAAAAGAAAGAAAGAAAAAAAGTATAGATACTTTGATTTTTTGAAAAATCAAAGAAGATATTTTAAGTATGAGCAAGAAGTAAGAGACCATAAAATGGTCAGTTATAATTGAAAGAAAGTGATAAATACATGTATTAAATTTTAAAATTTGATGGAAAGATGAAGCATTATAGAAGATGAACTAGAAAGAAACAATAATTAGAAGTTTTACCAAGAATCACCCATAATCTTCAAAGTAAGCAAAGAGATATGTCACGCAAAACAACTAATTGGAGTTGTTTCAAGACAGAATGGATTGGATGAGAGAAAAACAATATTTAAAGACATGGCTTAAGTTTTTCTAGAATTTATGAAAATACATATTTAAAATTTAAGAAAACCTAATTTTATAAACAGACTTTCACAAAATTTAGTGAAGCTGCAGTCTATCAAAGCAAAGAGAGGTAAAGGAAAAGCAAAAAGAAAGACTAGCTATAAAGAAACATGAATTATAATGATAGCAGATGCCTCAACTGTGGCAAAGAAAAGTGGAAAACAGTACATTAACATATTCAAAATGAAATAAAAATAAATTTCAGTCTAGAATCATATTGCTTTGTTTGCTAAAATAAAAATGCCTGTTAAACCATTAAGTGCAATCACTGAAAAGTAGAAACAATTGTATCGAAGAATAAAACTGAGTAAAAGATGTAGGTAGAAAGTTATGAATTATATTGAAAGATAATAAGGAAGACATAAAGATTTACAATTTTTATTGGTTAAGAATATTCAGTATTAGGGGAGTTCCCGTCTGGCTCAGTGGTTAACGAATCTGACCAGGAGCCATGAGGTTTCGGGTTCGATCCCTGGCCTTGCTCAGTGGGTTAGGGATCCGGCGTTGCCGTGAGCTGTGGTATAGGTTGCAGACGTGGCTCAGATCCCCGAGTTGCTGTGGCTGTGGCGTAGGCCCGTGGCTACAGCTCTGATTAGACCCCTAGCCTGGGAACCTCCATATGCCATGGGAGCGGCCCAAGAAATGGCAAAAAGACAAAAAAAAAAAAAAAGGAATATTCAGTATTATAAAGATGTAAAATCCTCTTCAAAACAATCTATAGTAATATCTAACTCTTTTTTTTCTTTCTTTCTTTTTAGGGTGGCACCTGTGACATATGGAAATTCCTGGGCCAGGACTGAATCGAGCTGCCTCTATGACCTACGCCACAGCTTGCAGCAATGCCAGATCCTTAACCCACTGAGCAAGGCCAGGGGTCAAACCTGCATCCAAAGGGACACTATGTTGGGTTCTTAACCTACTGAGCCACAACCGGAACTCCAGTAATAGCTAACTCTTATCAAGCACTTTCTTTGTGCATGACACAGGTCTCACTTGTTTAAACCCCTAGGGAAACAACAGTATACCATAATGTACATACTGCAATTTGTCATCATTTTGATAACTAATTGTTTAGAAAATCAGAGTCATTAAATAACTTGCCCCAAATCACAGAAAAAAAATCCAATAAAAGATTTGGGAGATGTTTTCATGAAACGGAACACACTAATTTGAAAAGTTATATTGAACAGCAGTGAGTCCAAATAACAGATTTTACCAACAGATCAGTAAACAGAGCTTAGAAACAGACCCACACAATAATATACAGAAAATCATTGAAATGGAAGTGGCATGGCTGATAAGTGGAGAAAGAATAGATTCTTCAGTTAGAAGCTTCTGAGATAATTGATTAATGATAAGGAAAAAACTCACTTAGATCTCTGTGTCACAAATGGAGCAAACATTCTAAGTGGGCTAAAGAAATAAATCTGAAAATAAAAACTTTTAAAAATAGATGAAACTACTGGACCATATCTTTATGAACCCAATGTAAGGAATTTCTTCAGCAAGACAAAAGAAACAAAAATCATAAGAAAATATTGATAAATTCTAAGTATTTTAAGAGTTTTTAGAAAAATCTATATGAAAAATAACAGATCAAACAAAAAGGCAAGCCATAATATTGGTCAAGGTATTTGCAACCATTATAAGTGAAAGTGGATTAAGGTCCTTGTTAAAGGAGAGAACAACAAATCACTAAGAAAAAAGAAAAGTAAACCAGTATAAAATTAAGAGTGACATAAACAGACACGGCAATTTAAAAAGGAAACAGAAAGCTTATACAATAATTGAAAAATGCTCAACCTCACTGAAAATCATGGAAATGCTGATTCAAACCAACTGCGTTACCTTTACATGACTGCAAATTGTGCAAAGGGGAAATTCTAATGATACCGAGAATAATAATATATAAAAACAATAACTTGCATAATAATAGTAGGCATGTGAGTTGATACAACCATTCTGGACAAAATCAAGCAAGAATTCTGTAGGATTAAAGAACTACACGCCAGTGATCATTCCTTTCCTAGGCATTGGCCTGAAACTCTGAGATGTGCATAAAGAGACACAAAAAATATCAGTGGCTGCACTGTTTGCCCTGCCTAGAGAACAAAAGCATCCTCCACAAGCCAGCACGTGCTGTGGTCTATCTAATGGATTAATACACAGCAAGGAAAACTATTGTTTTCATTTTTTATTTCACTATTTTCATATAAAATTATAATTATAAATCTCAAAACATACTATTGAGTAAGAGAAAACTGAGTTACAGGAGATGGACAATTTGCTTGCATAAAGTAAAAAACAAAAAACTATATACTCTTTCTAGAATAACCATATAAAAAGAGGTTAAAAAAAAATAGGAGTTCCCACTGTGACTCATCAGTAACAAACTGACTAGGATCCATGAGGATTCGGATACAATCCCTGGCCTTGCTCAAGGGTTAAGGATCCGGCATTGCCGTGAGCTGTGGTGTAGGTCGCAGACGTGGCTTGGATCCCATGTTGCCATGGCTGTGGCTATGGTGTAGGCCAGCAGCTACAGCTCCAATTCAACCCCTAGCCTAGGAACTTTTATATGCTGTGGGGTGCAGCCCCAAAAAGCAAAAAAAAAAAAAAAAAAAAAAGGTAAAAATTTAATGAAATGTCTAGAAATAATAAACTTTGCATTTGAGATAATAGCTACTTGGAGGACCAGTGATATTGGTGGGGACTCAAGGCATTTCAAACTTATTAGCAATGTTTTATTTCTGGAGCTGAGTTCCATGTAGGATGTTTGCTATAGCTTGTTGGATAACTTTTTATAGGTCTGAGAGATTTAGTAAAAATGATTTAAATGAATAATGGGTGCTTTTGGAGATCAGGGCATATTAGAGAAAACCTGGTTAAAGTCACTAAGGATCAGATGCCGTACCAAAACGCATCAGTCAGTCCACTAAAGTCTAAGTAGAGAGGGTTTAATGTCACTTGCAGTGTCCTAATGAGTGGTTTTTTTGTTTTGTTTTGTTTTTTCATTCTCAATAAAGAAACTAGCAAGCTAAATTAAGAAATACTACTCAGCCATAAAAAAGAACAAAATAATGCCATTTGCAGCAACAAATGGATGGAACTAGAGACTCTCATACTGAGTGAAGCAAGTCAGATAAAGAAAGACAAATACCATATGATATCACTTATATCTAATATATGGCACAAATGAACCTTTCCACAGAAAAGAAAATCATGGACTTAAAGAATAGACTTGTGGTTGCCAAGGGGAAGGTAGAGGGAGTGGGATGGATTGGGAGCTTTGGGTTAATAGATGAAGACCCTGCCTTTGGAATGGATTAGCAATGAGATCCTACTGTGTAGCACTGGGGATATGTCTAGTCACTTATGATGGAGCATGATAATGTGAGAAAAAAGAATGTATACATGTATGTGTAATTGGGTCACCATGCTGTATAGGAGAAAAAAAAAAATAATGTATTGGGGGAAAAAAAAAAAGAAAGAAATGCTGACTACTTAATTAAGCATACTTGATGGCCCAGTTTGCCTCATGCAACACTGACTTTTCTCAGGCTTGCTTCTCAGAAGAATTATAAATCATGTCTTGTCAAGGGACTTCAGGGTCACTCCACTTGCCAATAGTTAACATGACAAATGTCAAGGTGCTTTTGCATTAGCAAAATCTGAGGTCCACTTCTCTCCAGAAAGCTCCTTATTTTCTACTAAATATGAATGTGTTATATTGATACCACAATACTAAAAACTCTCCAGCATCATTCAAGAATGGGTATTAATTATAAAAGAACTATTAACATTAATTATTCATTAATGACAATGCTAAATCTTCACCTTTGGAAAAAGATTCCATTATCTAGTATCACCGTGATCTTATATCACAGGGTAATAAGACAAATCTTGTAGGCTCACTTTTGCAGGTAAAGTTTCAGTTGATTTCCTATAAAAAAATACTAAAGTATCTTTAATTTACTTCAAAAAAAAAACCCTAGTTTTTTAAATTCTAGTAATTTTTAAAATCAAAGGTTAGAACTGAGAACTCTGAGGGTAAAGTAGTTTACGTATGTGAAACTAAAGTCCCAGATTTAGGAAATGTTAAAATAACAATAAACAGTATTAAATACATTTGAAAGTTTTATTTCCACATGAAAACACACTGGCAAACTGCAAGAGACATTATCACCAGCACATATAATGCCAGTAATTCAGATGGCTTTTTACACCAAAGAAATTGGTTTTGCTCATTAAAAGTTTATTTAAATAAGCTAAAAAGGCATTATATCTGTAGTACCTGTATTACAAAAAACTAATACTTATATAATGGCACATTAATCATCATCATTTCCTATTTGTCACATTCACTGTGGGCCTAACATTTTAAGCTTTGGATTATTCAGCATGATTTGCCTCTTACTCCTTGAAAAATAAGGCACCATCTCTTCCCTCATTCAGGAATATCCACTGGTCTGCAAAGCTGCTGAACCCAAACTAATTTTCTGTCATCACTACATTATGCAGAAACAAAATCAAAAGAGCATTTCCTTTGAGTGGTTCTTACAATCACTTGGGAGAGATTCTGGAAACAGAGCTTTTATCTGTGGAAAATTGGAAGTCTAAATTGTAGACTTTTCAAAGGTCCAAACACCTACTGCTCATAGTAAAAGAAAAAAGTGCATATTTTTTATAACACTGGATTTCCTAGAGTATTTCTGACATATATTTGAGGTCGTAAAAGAGAGCAGCACCTTGAAAGTGTATAAGCAAATTGAATATAAGTGAATAAAGTCGTTGACCCAGTTTGCTTCAATGCATTTTTGTGAAATCAGTGCATTCTCTTTTGAATCTTAGCTCGTATGTATTTTCTGGGCCTGGGCCAATGACAGTCACTAGTAAAACTTGCCAGAAAAAAACCTGAGTGTTACTCCAGCACCAGCATGTGGAGGGATGTTGATTGTAATGTTTTGTTGGGAATTTTTATAAAGGTTCAGTATATTAAAATTATATTCAAATAATATTTAAAAACCATATGTTAAAAGGAGGCAGCACCTACCTCAAAACAAAATTAAAGCTACTATCTTGATACAGAAACAAGCCACATCCTCCCCATCTCTCCTAGATCCAGAACACAGACTCTTCCTTGATACCTGTTTTGCCTCCACCTGCCTCATTTCTATTCATCTCAATCCTATATTATCCTTGCGTCTACTCCCACCAGGCCCTTGAAAATTCATTCCAGCACCCCACCCCCATCACCACCATTTTCCTCATTCTTAAACTTTTCCTACATCCTTATCACCATGTTCATATAGTTTCTCAAACTTACCTGTAATGATATGCTTTTGTTGGAACCTTCTTTTAAAATGGCCTGTTCCTTGTTTACTACAAAAGGCATTTATTGATACAGGTAAATAGGGGAGATTGTTACACTCATGCCCACCCAGAAATCACATCTCTTAACTTGCTCCTTCCACAATGACCCCAAGCTTGGCCAGGTGACTGGGTCTTCCAACAAGATGACATCAGCAAACAGGATGCAAGCAGAGGCTTGGTAAGTATTTCTGCATTAGAGCTTGCTTTCTTGGAATACTGCCCTGCACTGAGAAGTCCAGTCTGGCCTCCTGGACATTAAAATACTATGTGAAAAGAGGTTCAGTCATTTCAGTCATCCTGGTGGACTCAGCTGGGACACATCCTCCAGCTGATTACACTCATGTGGATGAACACATCACCCTCCAGCCTACTACGTTCACATATCTGTGCACACCAGCAAAACCAGCAAGAAAGCCTCCCAGCCAATGCACAGAATTTCAGGGGAGAAATGGTGGTCTTTTTAAGCTGCAAAGTTTAAGGATAGTTTATTGCACGCACTGAATTAGAAATTGGTATTTGGGAGTTCCCATTGTGGTTCAGTGGTTTGAGACCCCAACACAGTGTCTTCTGGGTTTGATCCCTGGCCTCGCTCAGTGGGTTAAGGACCCAGTGTTGCCAAGAGCTGCAGTGTGTGTCACAGATGCAGCTCCACTCTGGTGCTGTGTGGCTGTGGCATGGACCTCAGCTGCGGATCTGATTCTACACCTAGCCAGGGAACTTCCATGTGCCACAGGTGCAGCTGTAAAAAGAAACTAAATTAATTAATTAACTAATTATTTTTTTAAAAATTGGTATCTAGAGGTAGAGTGTTACCACAGCAAAAGCTTAGAAAAGTTGGCATTGACTTGGGGATTGAATAATGGACAGAAGCTAGAAAACCAGCAAAGAGCCTTATGAATGAAGGCTAGAGAAAAGGCGAACAGTTAACAGAGGCCAAAAAGTCAGTAGAAAACCACTCTTGGACACTAGAAAGGTGGAAAGCCATGTGTTCCTTTAATGAACACACATTGGTAAAACTGTCCACTGCAATTGGAAACTAGAAGATGTGCCAGGTAAAAATGTAGCTCTGGCTAATAACAGTTCAAGGCAGAACAGTGAACATGTCAGTTTGCATCTTTTAATTGTTTTTTTTTTAATTGTTATTTCCCCAATACAATAAGGAAGTACCGGTCAGAAATCTGAGGAAAGGCCCGCTCCACGGACAAGTGGAATTCAGAAAAACACAGAAAGGCCAGGACAAGCTGCTTGGAAAATAAACTTTCATGCTGCCAGTATCTTTCCCTGGCAAAGTAAGAAATGGTCTCAGGGTAAAAACCAAATCACAGACATTGCTAGAATGTTAAGCATGTTGACACCTTGTTGAGACCTCAGAAGATTTAAGGTATTGTCAGAATAAATGTCACGGTGAGACAAAAAGGCCCTTCGGAATGTTAAGGGATTGCTGCAGAAAGAGAAAAAAAAATGTTTTGAAAAAAATTATGGATGAAGTTCAAGGAGCATGAAGTGAACTCCAACCAGATCCTCAGTTCACAAAAGTTTAAGGGAGTCAAATCTGCTCGGACTAAAATGCATAGGAACAGTTCAGAATGAGTTGTCTATGGAAATAAACAGGCTGAGCAAGCAATTTATTGACTGCAAAAATGAGACATTACTTATCAAAAAGGAGAGACAGATCCAAGTTTCCAAAACACAGAGCCATGCACAGCAGAGAGCAGTGAATCAGAGAATCTTTCAGGAAGCAGAAGAACCTGTTAAGGAAGGTTCCCTACCTCTGGATCAAATGCCCACTGGGTTTCAGTAACACAGTGAACCAGTAACTTCTGTATCTTTTGCTCATCCTATTATTTGAACCAAATCACTGAGATTATTCTGTCACTTCCACTCTTGACATCAGATGTGTGTGAAGAGGGCAAGGAAAGAGGAAATATGTTATCATTTTAGCTCACAGTTCTCTAGATAAAGAAGGGCTGCCCTCAAAGAGCTTCATCTACATATGTATCTGATGCAGATAATGAGATCACGGACTTTGAGCTTGACTCCATGCTTGGATGAGACTTTGAAGGTTTTAAAAAGGGATGGGGGAGCTCCTGTTGTGGCTCAGTGGTTAAGGAATCCAACTAAGAACCATAAGGTTGCAGGTTTGATCCCTGGCTTGCTCATGTGGGTTAAGGATCTGGCCTTGCAATGAGCTGTCATGTAGGTCACAGATGAAACTCTTCTGAACTGATAGAGTTTGCTTACTGTTAATATCTCATAGAAATGAACAGTTCACTTTTAAGTGAATAATCAAAAAAAAAAAATCCTTATTGCAGTTCCCATAATATATTAGGGTATTCTCTCAATGACCTATGGGATGCCACTTCAGCAGGCATCCTATTCCCTTCGGCACTATAGACTAACTCTTTGCAGTTGACCTGAATGTTTTACCTCCCTCTGAACTATTTCCCTACAGCCACTCCCAGTGTCCCTGGTCCTGCCAGAGCACTTCCCATTACTTTTTACCATAAGGGTGGAGGTTAGGTGTCATAGTCTAATCAGTTCACATGCGTGTCTTTCCAACCAGTTTATGAGTTGAGTCAAGGAGTCTTGATTTTACTTTTTCATCCCCAATTCCTAGCACAGGAAATTGCCTACCACAGGTGGTCAGACAAAGTTTAAGAATCTTGAATTAGTGAATAAAGTAATGAGCAAATAAATGCTATTTAATAGTTAAGGAAAAGATGACTCAATCCCTGACACTTTCTTAACTTTTTTTTTTTTCTTTTTCAGCCCCCCACAGCATACAGAGTTCCCAGACCAGGGGTCAGATCCCAGCTTCAGTTGCAACCTACTTGGCAGCTACAGCAACACTGAATCTTTTATCCCACTGTGCCAGGTCAGGGCAGGGAATCAAATCTGCATCCCAGTGCTGCAGAGACACTGCCGATCTCTGTTGCACCACAGTGGGAACTCCCCTGACACATTTTCAATCATCACATATTTCTAACACGAATTGAGCACCGTGAGTGAATTCCACACAAAAGAGAAACCTGAAATCACAGCTGTGGAAGTGTGGGGGAACAGGGGGTGTTCTCATTCTGAGCCAATACATTGAAGTTAATGCCTTATTGTCTTTTGGAGCACCAAAAATTCCAGGTGTTTCCATGGGACTCATTACAAGGAGCACGTGCCAAGTTTCTGAAAAGGTACAAGGCAGAGGAAGAAGCACTTGAAATCGTTTATACTCAAATGAGTAGGCACATTTATTCACAGAGAAAGAAAGAGCATGCTATGTATGTGAAATCATCACCATCACCATTATCATCATCGACACCACCACCATCATCATCACCTTCACCATAATCATCAACAGGAGTTAAGCCAGACAGATCATCAGCCTACCAAGCAAGTCTCCTTAGCCAGATAGAGCTCTGACCCTCATTCAGAAAACCCAGGATCGGAGTTCCCTGGTGACCTAGTGGTTAAGGACTTGGCATTGCCACTACTGTGTCTCAGGTTCAATCCCTGGCCCAGGGACTTCTGCACACTGTGGAGGTGGCCAAAATAATTAAAACAAAAACCCTATATCATACATGAATTTAAAAGTTATACAAATTACAATTCAAATCAACTATAATAGAAAAAATAAAAACCTAAAAAAAGTTATACAAATTAAAGAAGCACTGTTTGAATTAGTCATGAAAATAGTTTAAAATTTAAAGGAAATTTGATCAAAATAATTGAAATACAAAGATAGCCTCTTAAAAAGGCACCTTTAATGGTAAAAATTTGATATTAATATAAAGCAATCCTGAATTATAAAAGATAGAAAAATACTAATTCATTTATAGAGAGTTGATGGGCTCATTTTTCAAAATCATTCTATATGAGCATAAAGGAAAGCTCAAAATATATCCCTCAATATCTAACTTAGTAGAGAAGGTGCCTATATCATATAAAGTTTATAGATGCCAAAAATAAAAATTTTAATATATGGAATTTAATAGACACATTCAAGTTTATATTTCAAAATATTTAAATACCCTATTAGTATTTTTCAAAAAAATGAAAGGGAAAAATATTTTATTTGATATCTAAAGATAATATAGTTGTTAAATGTGGAAACATCTGGACTTCTATAAATCTGCTGCTAAGAAAAGAAAAAATAATCAGTTGAGACTTCACATGGAGACTTTGAAGAAGCTGGAATAGTAACAATTCAGGCTAGTCAGGAATCCAGGATTCCACCATCAGATCTTAACTGACTGCAAGATCTCGTCCAAGTTACTTAAGCTTTTGGCATAGGTTTACTAATTTATAAAATAAATAAGCAAGTGCCACTGGATCATTTTTTTTATTTTTTCTTTTTATAAATTTTTTATTTAAAATATAATTGATTTACAATGTTCTGTCAATTTCTGTTGTATAGGAAATAAATATATATATATACACACACACACATATACATTTTTCTTACATTATCTTCTATCATGTTCTATCACAAGAGACTGTATATAGTTCCCTGTGCTATACAGTAGGACCTCATTACTTAATTTTAAATGTAATAGCTTGCATCTACTAACCCCAATACTTGGTTCCAATTCCAACAGTCAGGTTAAATGACTGTGCCTCAGAACTGTTTTTGGAAGCAAGCATAGATGGGACTTGAACAAACAGGTAGTGCAACCAACTTAGGCATCCTTAGGTCAGACAGATGCCTTTGAACACCATCCCTCTCTTTCTCCCAAGCCATCCTCCATGACTCCTTCTCTGTCTGCCACACTTTTCCTCTCATCCTCTTTCCCATGTGACACCAGATGGAATGAGAATATTGCTTTCGCAGGAGTGAGGAGAGAAAATCTGAGTCATCCGAACTGAACTATCATTCCACCCACTATCTTCACGAAAGCACAGTCAATCTGATGTACGTGTATATGTGTACAAAAATACATATATGTGTGCATACATAATACACACCTATGTAGTGTGTGGGGTTCCATATGAAATACTTTCACTCTTCTAATGCTTTCCAACCCATTCTCAATCAAAAAAAAGAGAAAAGAACTAATTATGTAATTATGATACCATTGCTTTCCTTTCTTGGTTTTAAATTACTTTAGTCTTTTTGAATCTTTCAATAAATCATTACTAAGAAAAGAAAATGTATATCCTAGGGAAAAAAATGGATGCCCAGAATTGAAAACTGAGTATCACTCAGGTAGAATAAAACTGAATGCAACATCTATAGACTAAATGTAATCTAGTGGATTAACGACACTGATTATTCTTAAAGTTTAATTTTTCAAAAAATGAATTTTCCCTTGAGTATTAGCACCCTCCCTTTTTGACATATAGAAATATTGAGTTCAATTTAAAATTGCTTTGGGAGTTCCCGTCGTGGCGCAGTGGTTAACGAATCCGACTAGGAATCATGAGGTTGCGGGTTCCGTCCCTGCCCTTGCTCAGTGGGTTAACGATCCGGCGTTGCCGTGAGCTGCGGTGTAGGTTGCAGACGCGGCTCGGATCCCGCGTTGTTGTGGCTCTGGCGTAGGCCGGTGGCTGCAGCTCCGATTGGACCCCTAGCCTGGGAACCTCCATATGCCGCGGGAGCGGCCCAAGAAATAGCAACAACAACAACAACAACAATAACAACAACAACAACAACAACAAAGACAAAAAAAATAAAATAAAATAAAATTGCTTTGGAGTTCCCTGATGTCTCAGTAGGTTAAGGATCTGGCAGTTGTCACTGCTGTGGCTTGGGTCACTGCCATGTCTTGGGTTCAATCCCTGGCCCAGGAACTCCTGCATGCCAGGGGCACGGCCAAATGAATAAGTAAAATTGCTTTGAGTTCTACTTAAAATGCCATTTCCACAAGACTAGTACTAGAGTATCCTGCTATAATGCCAACAACAAGAAAAACATCAAGTTGGTAACTTAGATTAACACATCTATTTTAATATTGCAGAAAAATATTACAAGGAAGTTATCATTGTTTTCACTATTTCTCCATAAGGAAATTAAGACACAACAAGGTTAAGTAATTGGCCCAAGGACACACATTTTAGTAAGCCGCAGTACTGGAAGTCTCATACAGGTTCTGGGCTTACTTATTTTAGTAATTCTGTATGCCATTAACTTCTAAGACAAGAAAACATGAAATGCCAATCCTGTGCTAGAAAGACCATGGTTCCTCTCGGGCCATATGTAATTTGTTATCTGAGGATCATGCGGAAAAACAGTTTTGTGAAACCATATGAAGGCATATCCCAAACATTCCCTATAACCTTGAACAACTCAAAATTATAGAACTGCCTCAACCATGAATCCCCTTTAATCTATTTATGTTTTCACATCATCTCACTTCTTTGGTTAATATTTCGTTAATTTAAAACAGACTGTTTAAAATAATATTTCCTCTGATTTGCCTGAAATATTTTTCTTTGCACTTCAAGGAGTGCCCTAGAATTATAATACACGTTTTGAAGTTTGGTGAATAAGTTCATGTTTATTCTCTTCCAAGTTTTATAAACTTTGATCATCTCTCCTTTCAACACTTTGACTTTCCATACAAAGAGTTGTTTTAAAGGCATTAAATAAAAAATTCAAGAAGTGAAACAGTTTTCGATTTCAAAGTCCTAAAATTTCAAAGGAATCTAAAAACTTGTTATTCAGCTATGTCAAGAAGAATTTAAAAGAAATTGTTTCTAAAGTTTAAAAAATTCTGATTTGAAGATAGTCTCTGCTCTCATAAATGACATTGCAAAAAAAATCAAGGAAAACTGCACTGTGTCCATTTCTTAAATCAAACGCCCTAACAAAAGAAAAAAAAAAAAACTGACCACTCATATTTTCCAAGTCAGATTCATCCTCACATCTTAAAATTTGAGCAAACAAGATTTAAAGCGGCATTAATGTTAATTAGAAGGATATGAATAACAGCAGCAAATGATAGGAGTTTCATGACAAAATGCTTATAAGAATTCCTTCCCATATTAGCAATTTTGCTTTCCACTACATTCCCACACTTAAGATTCAAGGAATTTTTGAAAATATGTTTTGCATAAAACCAGTAACATTTGTCTCCTAGATTTTCAACTTTTTCCTTATTTCTAACTGATTCCTTCTCTTGCTTAAATCCCCCAACTTAAAAAATAAAATAACCTCACCCCCTCTATCTTCATGTTCCTTCTCTCTCACCTCTTCTACAGCCATACATCTCCAACTTCATGGCCTACACACCATCTCCACGTCTCACTTCTGAGCAGTGATAAGTCCACTCAAAGTGTATCTGCTAAGGTCTGCAGGGACATTCCTGTTGCTCCATCTAACATCACTGGAGCTCACCTCCTCCATGACCTCTCAGCAAGTATCCCATGGCAATCAGGTACAAGCTACTGGAAGCTGCTTTTACTTGCTGTTCATGACACTGCCTTCTAAACATTTTCTCCTACCTCCCTAAATTCTCCTTCTCAGTCACCTCTGACTTTTCTCCTTCCCTTTGAACATTACATGCTGGCTTTACTCAGGATTCTGTCCTAAGCATACTTTCTTCTCAAACCACAATCTATCCTTGGCACCTTCATCCATATGCATACCTTCGAGTCACATCCACACAGAAAACTGCAAAATCTCCAACCCAGATTTGGCACTTGAATCCCCCATCATATAGCCAGTTGCCTTCTAGACAATTTCACTTGGATTTTTCATAGGCCTTGAAGTTCACCGAATAGTTCCAAAGCTGAGCTTATTATTTTTCCTTCTGAACCTTGTTCTCTTCCATGGAAGCTAATCAATAAACACACTCTAGGTGGTTCAAGATGGGAGGAAATCCTTGCTTTCTTCTAGCTCTTCCTCCATGTGGAATCAGCCATCATGTCTTGTCAATTATGCCTTTTATTTTTTTCATAATTTAAAGTTTTACATTGTTGTGACAATTTCTGCTGTACGACAAACTGATTCAGTTATACCTGTACACATACCCATTTTATTTCAGATGCTTTTCCCATATAAGTAAATATCATTCAGGGGTGCCCTCTCTTCAACTCTAAGTGCCTCGTCCAAGACACCATTCACTCCACACCCTGTACTGCAACCACAGTGATCTTACCCATAATTCTGAATTGTGCTTAACTCTTCTCACTGAAAGCCATCCCGAGTCTTCCTGTTGCTGTTATTTTAGAGTCAAGGATCCCTGTGAGGTCCTTGTATGTACAGCCACTGATCTCCTCTCCCAGCCTCATTTCATAAAATCATCCCTCTTGAATTCCATGGACTAAAGTTGGCCACAGCATTTGGGTCAGAGAAGACAAGAATATCCATCCTCCTCTTGGGGACCACCAATGCAATGCAGCAGAAGTGATGCTGTGTTAAGTCCAGGTCCAATCTCTAAGAGACTTCTTCCTTCCTCTTGGAACATCCATTCTTGGGATGTTCTTTGGAATGCAGCCATCACACAGTTAGAAGCCCAGGTTGCATGGCAAGCTCCCAGCCCACAACTGCCTGTTCTAAAAGTGAGTCTTGTAGACTGCCCAGCTCCAGGAAGCCCAGCTGAATTTATATGGGGAGGGAGAACTGTCCAGCTGATACCAGAAAACCCACAAAATGATGAGGGATAATGAAATAACTCTTGCTAAGCCTTTAAGTCTGGGGCTGGTTTTGTTTGTTTGTTTTCTTTTTTTTTAGGGCCACACCCACAGCATATGGAAGGCTAGGGGTCAAATTGGAGCTACAGCGGCTGGTCTACACCAGACACAGCAACACCAGATCCCTGACCCCCTGAGCAAGGCCACAGATTGAACCTGCATCCCCATGCATACTAACTAGATTCACTTTCCACTGTGCCACAATGGGAACTCCTGGGACTAGTTTGTTACCCAAACAACTACAGGAAGTAAATGTTGCTATTTCATCTTATGTATATTCTAATTCACGGAGACAGAATCTGTTTTATTTACTACAATATTTCCAATGCTCACGAGAGTTTCTAGTCTGCCAGTAGGCATCCAATGACTATTGATTGACTGATTTAACTACTAAGTCAATTAAAAGATGAATTATTATTGTTCTATTTCAACAAGGGCAATATGGTCTAATGGTTAAAATCTGAGCTGTCAGGTCAGACATCATGACTTAAATTCTGCTTCTCCACTTACTGCTGAGTGATCAAGAGAATGTTACATAAACTCTCTGTGCCTCAATTTTATTATCTACAAAGGGGAGTAGTATTTGATGATTAAATGAGGTAATACCTACCTCAAAACATATAGTGAGTGGCACATCAGAGGCTGTCAGGGAATGTTGTTTATTATTAGTGTTTACTTCTTAAAATGATAAACTGTGAAAGAGAGGAAATTAAGAGATTTTCTGAGACTTCTGAATGGTGATTCCCCCCAGAAGGATCAGCACATATGATGCTGACTCTACCCTGGAGAAGATGATTTCACCTCCCTGACTCTCCAATGAAGCAACAGAACTACTGAATTTATCGCAATTATAATAAATGCTCACTGAATCTACTCTGGGTAGGTGTACTAAAAAAAAATAAAACAGCTAAATACCTCTGTCAGGGCAGCTGACCCAATACATTGACTATTAAATTGATTTAGGGCTACAAGATGCAGATGCTGTCACACCTGTAAATGAGGTTTTAACCATATGTTATGGTGTATTTATATGCTAATGTATTTAGAAATAGCAAAACCCTTTGATACCACCTGGTTGGCCATATTTTCTGAATTAAAATGGAGTAAATTATAATATATGAGGTCTGCATACTTTAAAAAGCAACAAGAATGCAAATGGCATAGTAAATTCTTAAACCACTTATAAAATACCTGAGCCACTACAGAGACACCTCTCCAAATGGAGACATCCAAAAAGGAGAAATTACGTAATTCAAAACAGTCTAAACGTGTAATTTCTATAGAACAAATATGAAAGTTATCTTCAAATAAAATATTAGTGTCTGCTTTTTGATCCAGGTATTAACCAGAGAAAGAGAGAAGCAGAAAAAAAAAAAAAGTCTTGGAAGAAACGAGTATAATATCCACTACTTTGAACTGAAGAGCTTAATATAGTATATTTTCTGCTACTCCACTCAAAGGAAATAACTGTAAGATTATGACCTAGTTTATGGAAATCTTGCTATCCACAGCTTACCTTCACAAACTTAAATGACAACCTGAAACACCTCATTTTAAGTAAGCATATGTTAACTACGATAGGCTAAATAATTAAATACATAACAGCTGATACTATCTGTTTTTTTCTATAAAAATATAGGTTGCTTCTAGGGATTCAATTTTGTATTTCTTTTCCTCTGTCTCACTTAAATATCTTTGATCAGTGATAAATAATTTTGGAAGTATCAATGTGATTGGGAAACAGAAATGGAAAGATTTCCCTAAGGAGTATTTATATTTGCTTCTTTATCTCTGTACTGTGCCCTTTTTGGGAGGTCAATAAGAGAAGAATAAAGAAAAAGGATGAAAATGCTATAAAATTGGGTTGTAATGATTGTTGTACAACTATAAATGTAATAAAATTCATTGAGTAATTTAAAAAATAAAATAAAATAGAGAACCAATAAAGAAGAAAGGAAGGAAGGAAGGAAGGAAGGAAGGAAGGAAGGAAGGAAGGAAGGAAGGAAGGAAGGAAAGAAAGAAAGAAAGAAAGAAAGAAAGAAAGAAAGAAAGAAAGAAAGAAAGAAAGAAAGAAAGAAAGAAAGAAAGAAAGAAAGAAAAAAGATTGACCTGAACAAGGCTATACTGGGTCTGTAACAGTGAAAGGTCCATGTGTACCCAGAGGTTTGCTGAAAGGCAAGACACAGGTAGTCACCTAAATGGTGGTCAGGACAGAACCTAGTCCTGTGACTGGGTCAGATTTAGGAGCAAAGTTTACATATAGGCTGAAGTATGGCTCAAAAGCCATATGGACACAGGGTCATTCCCAATACCTTCTAAATCTCATAGATGATTACCAGGACAGCTTTGTCAGGAGATCATCAACTGGCTTAGCAGAGTTATGACTTCTTCCTGATTTCCTTCTCTTATTATTGGCACAGAAATTGGTACAGACCTGGATTTGAAGTTAGAGCCCATCCAGCAGCAGAAGTTATCATTATTTAAGAAGGATCAAAGACCTAGGAAGAGGTCAAGTGACAATAAGTTGTAGCTTACTCTTAAAGAGCAGAGCTGGCATTTTCTCCAAGCTTCCACATGATGGTTAGCTAAGATGATCAAAGGTCTCACAAAGGAGGTCTTCCCATTGGATTCATGCAAGTTTGATACTTCTCTTGGTCTCCAAGATTGAACCAAAATATTGCCTGGCCAGGTGACTAAGTGTCACTAAGTTCTAGCCAATGACGAATGAGGAGAATGATATAGGCCCATCCAAGGAGGTGTTTTCAATGCAGACAGTAACCCTATTCCTCACTTCCTTCATGCTGCTAGAAATGGGGACTCCATGCTAAGTCACAGTTAGAGGTACAGATAGAGGCAAAGCACTCCAGATGGTAGAATCTGGGTTCTTGGATAACCCCAAAGGACAGATCCATCACAGCAGCCCTCGACCAGCTCCATCTGGATTGTTATATTGGTTAAGTCATAGTTGTGGGGTTTCTTCTACACAAAGCCAACTCTATCATAATTAACAGGATGGACTCAAAAATGCTAAGTAGTCTGATAGGACTGAATGGAAGGATGCTTAGAATAGATAGCTGGAGTGAAAGGATGAGGCCAGACTGTGAAGCCCTGGAAAGTCTAGTCTAGTCTGAGATGGCTGTATTGTTTTCTCTGCAATGGAAAACCATAGACCACTTTCTAAAGGAATAAGACATGACTAAACACATATATTATAAAGTTTGGGAACAGACATAAGAAAGTAAACATGTATATCAGAAAGATAAAGTATGGGGACAGACTTAAGGAAGAAAGACTGAACATAAAAACAATGAACTCTATTGCCATAAAATTATGATGTAGGTTTGTGACCACAATAGGAAGAGTGAGGAGAAATGTAATTTGGAGACAGAACTGATGGAATTGTGCAAGTATTTAAATTAGTAAGAGAGGGGTGTTCATGAGCAAGAAGTAAATAACTGAAAACAAATACAATCTTAATCTAGTTAAGTAACAGGAAGGAAAGCACAGTTTGAATGATGTTGCCTGGCAGTGAGTTACAAGGATTCCTTTTCCAATGTGTTAAGTTCTAATCAAGTTTAAGGGACCACTGGAATAACTGAGAGTTAGAGCTAGAGCTAGAGTTAGTTTAGTACTCTCCCAAATAGGTCAACAGGGAAGACTTGGTAGGAAGCAAAATAGACCAGTAAGATCATGTAAAACAGAAATAAGAATAGAAAAACATAATCATTATCTGATGTTTTTCTTTTAAGTTTTTTTTGTTCCTGCTCCAGGACATAGGATGAATGGAATGTAAGGTTCATATTATCTCAGAATATCAAATGGCCTGTGAAATAATCTACCTACAGAGTGATGGAGCCATTAGTCTTCTGGACCAATCTAGTTCATCAGAGTAAAGGCAGTGATGTACAAAGGGGTAAGGTGACCGGTCCAGGGGATCATCACGAAGATGGCAGACAGCTCCCCAGTGACAGTGCACCACACCATAATTTGATGCTCAATAATTTTTAAATCATAACAAAGGTAGTTGAAAGGCTTTTTCCCTTCCCCTTCACTTCAATAATTTCTTTCTGTTTCTTTCTGCTTTAGAATCATTGGGACCTTAAGAGATCTTCAAGATTCAGTAATAATGGAGGTTCAGTTAGCAAGGTGCCACAGCAATTGGCTTTTCATACACTTCAATTGTACTGGGTGAAACTATTTGCAGTAAAAAACTTAGTTTGTTCCCATAATTATTCATTTAATTAAATAAATTATCTTAATAGATTTTCAGATGAAAAGACAAATGCTGAAAGAAAATTGTATTCTGGTCTCACCAATAAAGCTGAGGCACTGTGAAGGGTGATATTTTTGAACTGAACCCTGAAGATTTTCACAAGTGCATTTCCTTTTCACATGGTTATTTCCTGCATTCCAGATGAGGCAGCAATTCAAACATAAACTGTAAATCACATTTAGGGAAAGGAATCAAATGCTCAGTGATTTTTGTAAGCAGTTAAACCTACATTTTTAAGACACATTCACTCTCTCAGGCTCCAGAGCAAAAATAAAATCTTCTTTCAATGATGTGAAAGAGATATTAAAGAGAAAAATAAATTCCATGAACAAATAGCAACTTTAGAGAGCAATTAAACACTAGAAAGAAGAAAACATGAGATATCTGAAAGCAGCAGGATACAGTTTAAAAAAAAAAGACCACAGAGTGTGAAGTAAGTGAGTGATGGGCTCCATCTCAGATCTTCAAGAACATGTGAGACCACGAAAGTCAACCTCTGTGTTCCTGAATTTCCTCACTCAGAGAATGTGGGTAAAATACCCATGGGTTTCTGTAAGGAGAAAAGAAGATAGCAGCTGATGACAGATTCTAAAGAAATTTGTCTCCCAGGGGAGCTTTCAAAGAATTGTCAATGTGATAACAAAGAGTACATAAGAAGAAAAAAAATGTCTTAAATGCTAGTTACCTTCCTGGCTAATACTTTAGCTTTTATTCAATCATTTATTCATACAGCAAAATACTTAAAACTTTAGGAGTTCCCCTCATGGATCAGTGGTAACAAACCCTCATGATAGTATCCATGAGGATGTGGGTTAATTCCTTGCTCCGTGGATTAAGGATCAGGTGTTGTGAGCTATGGTGTGGGTTGCAGAAGTGGCTCAGACCTCATGTTGCTGTGGTGGTGGCTCAGGCCAAGAGCTGCAGCTCTAATTTGAACCCTAGCCTGGAAACTTCCATATGCCACAGACAAAAGACAAAAAAAAATTTTTTTAGAAGGTAACAATTATTATCAGGTGCATTCTATTAAATTTTTCCCTCATTTGTCAGAAATAAGAGCCAATGCTCATAAATGAATGGGAAAGTTGCTGATAATTTCTCTGTTATAGCTGGAATTTATTTCACACCTTCCGGAGTCTGCCTCTGAAATAAACCCTAACTACTAACCTACCCCCAGCTCAGTTTCCTCCTCCTGACTGCCTAGATTCCAGATTATCCCCTATTTCCCTTCTCTGAAGTTGTAGCTTCTACCAGTTTAGAATTCTTTGGTGATCCCCATATCATCTTAATCTATAACGAGTATTTTTCAAATTCATTATGCTATATTAATAGTCAAAATTTTAATATTTTATATACTATGTTAAAAGATTATTCATATGTAATGCATTGTAAGATTCAACTGGACAATGAACATGCCACCTCATTCATCTATTTTCTTTTTTTTTTAAGTTTTTCATTCTTCCTAAAAACTACCATAATTCCATGTATGAAACCAAACCACAGTGTGACTTTTGCTTTGATGCTTTGCTCTAGTCACTAGTCTTAATCTGACATTTACCTGACACTAATCTTTATCTGACAATTCCTCATTTTGTTGCCCTTGAGTTCTTTCTTTTTTATTTTATTTAATTGCAATCATTTATTCTGGAATTTTTTATTCAAGTACAGTTGATTTATAAAGTTCTTCCACTTGAGTTTTTTTTTTTTAATTTGCAGCAATATGGATGGAACTAGAGACTCTCATACTGAGTGAAGTAAGTCAGAAAGAGAAGGACAAATACCATATGATATCACATATCTGGAATCTAATATACGGCACATGAGTTTTTATCATTTTCTTCCAATAAAGTAAAACCATATCTCAAAATAACAGAGTAGAAAATTCTTCCTACTTGCACCTATTATATTTAGGGGTACAATTTGTTTCACGAGATGGCTGATTTCTTTCAACTTGAATGAGTTTTTCAACGGCTGTACTAAAAGCAGCATAGTCAGATTTTTAATTTTTAAAAACTCTACCACAAAAATAATGCCTACACAAAAATATCTCACTTAACCCTCACAATGAATGGAGTTGAAATCCCATTTTATAACTGATGATACTAAGCACTAGAAAAATCCAGCAAATAATAGAGCATATTCAAATTTGCCTCCCCTGACGGCAAAATCATTTTCCTTTCTAAGCATCTTATAGTTCATCCTTCATAACTTCCAGATATCCAGCCATGATAGGAGAAAAGCTGTCCTAACTTCCCCTAGTCTCAGTTATAAATTCATCCATCCTTGCATTACAGGAAGAGTTTAGAAGTGTCAGATTGCATTGGCCAGCTCTTAAATTATAAGAAATTAATTACTTAAAACTTATGCTGTACAGCAGAAATTGACACAACACTGTAAATCAACTACATGCTAAGAAAAAATAATAAAATAAAATAAAAGCAGAGAAATGCTTACAGAAAGATTACTCCCTAATCCTCCAAAGGTCCAGATTCCTAATCATTTAAGAATTAATCTGTATCTCAAATCAATGATTTAAGTTACATCCATTTGTCAGTTGATTGGATGAGCCTACTATATTCTAATATATTTGGTTAAGTATAAGGGCAATTTCTTTTTTTTATTTTTTTTTTTTGTCTTTTGTCCTTTTAGGGCCAAATCCATGGCACATGGAGGTTCCCAAGCTAGGGATCAATCAGAGCTGTTGCTGCCAGCCTACGTCAGAGCACAGCAACGCCAGATCCGAGCCGCATCTGCCCCCTACACCACAGCTCACGGCAACACTGGATCCTTAACCCACTAAGCAAGGCCAGGGATCGAACCCGCAACCTTGTGGTTCTTAGTTGGATTCGTTTCTGCTGTGCCACAACAGGAACTCCTCAATTTCTTTTTTGAAGGAAAGAAAACAATAGTTAAATAACAAAAGAAAATGAAAATCTCCCCTCATAACTGCATCACTCATGCAAAGCAGTTCTCACTACAGGAAGGTATACTTGTTGTATATCCTCCAAAGACACTTCATCAACGCACACAGACAAGTATTAAACACACACACACACACACACACACACAGTATTTTTATACTTAATATATAAAATATTCCTATCCCACATACAACACTAAATATACTCTCACAACTGCATAGAAACCTGTCAAGTTGATTTGCCATCCTTTATTTAATTCATTTTTGGTGACCACTATTTTCACCATAGAAAACTATGAACATTCTCTATTTAAACATTGAAGCATATATGTGAATATTCCAGGAATAAATTACTCAGCTTGGAATTGGCAGTTTAGATATCATCACATGTGGACACTCTGAAATCCTTCCAACTGGGCACAAGAGCCTGTTTCACACCCCTCAACTCTGGACAGCTCCGATCCTTACTAATATTGTAAATTAGGCAAATTATTTCTATGTTTGCTGCATAAATGTAACATCCATGTTACTGTAATTCCTGACCTTTAACAAAGATTGCCTTTTGCTTATCGATTTGTAGAAGAACTTTACAAACACTATATGCTATGGACATTGATCATTTATTAATTGCATATATTAAAACAATTTCCCAACATATTTTTTTCATTTTTCAAATGAGTAACATGAGGTTTTTTTTGAGTTTTCTTATGTTAAAAATATTAATCTTTTCCTTTATGACTCATATTCTTTGGATATATGCTAAGATAAACCGCTTCCATCCCTAGACAATAAATGGACTCTTCTAAATGTTCTTACAATACACATAGGAAGTGTTATCTTTCTGAATAATTATCTAATTGTCCCCAAATCATTAATATACTAGTGTAACATTTCCCTTCAATAACTAAGCAACTTTCCTGATCTTTAGAATATAGTTGCACATATGTACTTTGAGTTTCTGGACTGAAAAATAAAGCATTATTTCCTCTCATTTTTAGTCTAGTGTCATGACTGTCACTATTAAAAAAAAAGTATATGTGTATAAACTATTTCTGAAAGATACTTTGGATAAATGGATTCATTTTTACTTGTATTTCACAAACCTTTCATAAGAATACATAAAAAGAAATTAGGGGTTTGGGGTTAACATATATACACTACTAAATATAAAATAGATAACCAACAAGAACCTACTGTATAGCACAGGGAACTATACTTAATATCTTGTAATAATTTATAAAAGAAAAGAAAATGGAAAAGAATGTGTGTGTGTTTGTGTACCCAAAACTAATACAATATTGTAAACTAACTATACTCCAATTTTAAAAAAAAAGAAGCATACATAGGAGTTCCTGCTGTGGCACAATGGGTTAAGAACCCAGCTGCAGCACCTCAGGTCACTGTGGAGGCACAGGCTGGATCCTTGCCAGATGCAGTAGGTTAAGAATTATGTGCTACTGCACCTGCAGGATAGGTCAAACCTGGGTTTGGGATTCAATCCCTGGTCAAGGAATTTCCATATGCCCTGGGTGCAGCCATAACAGTTCTTTTAAAAGATACATTGAGAAAGTTTCTCTAAGGCTTATTTTGCTTTTTCCATTATCAGCATAAAATAAACTTTGCTTTCCTCTAAAAATGGGGTGGAGGGGGGAAATCAGAATCCTACTAGAAGCTGGGGAGGGGGAAGGCATGATGATCAATTTTGTGGAATCCCTTTCCTCACTGAATGTTTTGATCCCTAAAAAGAATCAATTTTTCCCAAATAGTAATATCATTGAGCTTTTACATAAGAGATTGATCAAACAAAATCTTGAAGTTCCAAACTTCTAAGTTCCGGTTTCTATGACATTTTCAACTGAAGTTTTGAAGTCTCACTGGCAGAAAATCTCCATGGACCAAGACAGCAGTTCTCACACATGTGGGGTTCACCAATCTTTCACAGTCTTAAAAATTATCAAGGACCCCCCACCAAAAAGGCTTTGTTTGCATGAGTTATACTTATCCTTATTCACTGTATTTTATTTATTTATATTTTGGCCAAGCCTGCGGCACAAGAAAATTCCAAGGGTAAGGCTCAAACCTGCGCCAGAGCAGTGACAACACCAAATCCTTAACCACTAGGCCACGAGGGAACTCTGATATTTACTGCATTTTAAATTAACAGAGATGTTTGAAATGTTCACTTATTAGTTAATTTTAAACAACAATAATTAGCGTTCACTAATATATTTTGAAAAATAACTATATTGTCCAAAAGAAAGAGTAGCACTGTTTTCCATTTATGTAAATCTCTTTAAAAAAAAAAAAAGACACCTGGATTCTCATATTTTACTCTGGTGGACATATAGTAAGAAAACCTGTCTTTATATACATATGTAGTTTTAAAAGTAGCAAGTATTTGGATGGCCTTTTCAGGTAATTGTGAATGCTCTTCTTTGAAAACACACTAAATGTTGGCAGGATGTAGTTTCCTAAAGGTTAGTTATAATGTGGAATCTGAAACCATGTACATGAACTTGAATTCTCTTCCATCAAAAGCTACCAACCTATCTTGTGCTTTGAATATATCTTTGACTCATGCATAATTCTGAAATAGCGTGCATTGATCACTTGAAAAATATCAGCTCATCAAGTTAAGCAGTTCTTCCAAATGTTGATACAACTCATTACACAATATCAAAAATTTGCATTCCTCAATATTACTGCTCATCTTCACTGAGGAGCCTTTAATTACTGAGGTGACAAAAGCACAGTGGCAGATTCAAGTTCTTCAAAATTCCCTTTTTAACTTAAAAGCATGCATACTGTAATTGGCACCCCAAATTGTCAGATGCTTACCTTAGTACAGTTTGTTCTTTCCCAAAAAATGTTGTGATATAACCAAATCTAAAGAACCCTCGTAGGTTACTGTTCTTCAAGTGAAGTAAGTAAACAAATAACTAAGTGCTTCCAGCATAATTTTCATTTCATTTCACAGACTACAAAAAGATGTCTACTTAAGGATTCAAAGTCAATTAGATGAACAACTTTTACTGCTTTACCATAGACATTCTTGAGCAAAACTTGTTTTGTTAAAGTATGGTTGATATATACTGCTGTGCCAATTTCTTCTGTATAGCAAAGTGACCCAGTCAAACATATATATATATATATATATATATATATATATATATATATATACTTTCTTTCATTTTATACCCCATCATGTTCTATCCCAAGAGACTGGACACAGTTCCTGGTTCTGTAAAACTTTTTTTTGATGAGTGTGTGGCAGTGATAAATACATGACTTCTCAGTAGGATTTGGGAACCCTGCCCTGATTCATGTTAACAGATGGTTTTGCACCATGAGCATAGAGCCAACAAAGTGGAAAGACAACATCTTGGTATTATTACAAAAATAATTCTGGAGTTCCTGTCATGGCACACTGGAAATGAATCCGACTAAGAACCATGAGGTTTCAGGTTCAATCCCTGGCCTTGCTCAGTGGGTTAAGGATCCGGCATTGTCATGAGCTATGGTGTAGGTCACAGACACAGCTCGGATCTGGCGTTGCTGTGGCTAAGGTGTAGGCCGGCAGCTACAGCTCCAATTGGACCCCTAGCCTGGGGACCTCCATATGCCGTGGGTACAGCCCTAAAAAGACAAAAGACAAATAATAATAATAATAATAATAATAATAATAATTCTGACTTCAAAGACCCAGTATACAGCCTTAAGAATCCCCAGGAACCTCAGAGGACACTTTGAGAATCCCTGGACTAGTATGTGAGGATTCTGGACTAACGGTATGACTGATTACACTCAACTTAACATGCATGAGTGAATAAATATCAATTTCTCTCTGATTTTCCATCCCACAGTGACACAAAGCAAAAGCTAACTTAGAAAATGGGTATTTTATTGGATAGTGTCTGCAGTGAGCAGTGCTATTGGAAGAGCATCAATCTCCACTTGTTCTTCTTTATTAGAAAGATAAGCATCTTCATTGGCTTCCCAGCCCATTCATATTGTCAATATTAATTGCAGGCATCAGCGGGCTGTCAGTACCAAGAAAAGTGAAGTAAAATTAAAAAGGAAAAAGTACTAGGAGCACCATGGTGGAGCAGCAGGTTAAGAATCTGGCATTGTACCTGCTGTGGCTCTGGCTGCTGCTCTGACACAGGTTCAATTCCTGGCCTGGGAACTTCGAGTGCCTCAGGTGCTGCCAAGGGAAAAAAAAAAGGAAAGAAAAGAAAAAAGTACTAGAGGAATAAAGTAACTCCTAAGAGGAAGTTTTTACCTGCATAGAATCCCAGGAAAAAGCTTTATTCTGTAAGAACCCACCTTGAAAGAAAATATTTTAAAGGATTTAAATACTTTTGAAGGCATTCCCATGGCATGTCTTTTTCCCACGACTCTCCATATGCCCTCTTCTTGATGACGTGATTTTGACCCTCTCCTGGTTTCTATTACAAGCCTTCATTTAAAATGATTAGGTATTCAAAATTTTTTCTTTTCTTTTTATGGCTACAACTGTGGCACATATAAGTTCCCAGGATAGGGATCAAATCAATTAAAGCTGCAGCTTCAGGCCTAAGTCACAGCAATGGCAATACCAAATCAGAGCCATATCTTCATCCTACCTCACAACTTGTGGCAACACCAGATCCTTAACCCACTGAGTGAGGCCAGGGATAGTACCCACATCCTCAGGGACACTATGTCAGGTTCTTAACCCACTGAGCCACAACAGGAACTCCTAAGTAAAGATAGATAAGGGATTTGGTTGGTGCCATAAAACCTCAAGCTCAGGGAATTGAGGAAGTTAGATTTCTGTTTCTATATCCAAGATTTTATTTTTCATACACCTCACCCCCTTAAAAAAAAGATGAAAGGAAGAAAACTTAAGATATGGGACAGAAACAATGGAAAAGAAGAAGAAACACCACTTTCTGGGTACTGGGTTGATGTCCTAGGGTGTCCCCAGGATCATGAAATATGTGGGATGATGAGGAGTTTTACTTGGGGAATAAGTCAAGAAGATTCTGGGGTTTTTTTGTAAAAGGATGTGGGGAATGTATTTTTGAAATATATATCACAGTTATCACAGCTTCTTCATTATCTGTTATTTTTGCTGGGGACCAAGATGGCGTGCTTGAATTCATGGCAGGTTTTAACTTGAGGGTGGACGTGCTGGTGGATTTTACACTCTGTCATCTTTGGCTTCTGTGTAGATTTGTATCTCACAATCATCAGAAGGGACTGCACCCACTGAAATCTTTAAAACTGGATCTGGTCCTATTTTAGAATAAATAAGAAGGAAGGGTCTCCTCTGTGCTTATTTAACCCAATGTCTCACCCAGGAAAGAAAAAAATATCTGCCAGTATAACCTCATTTCTGCACCTATGAAAAGTGACCTTGCTCCAGCTACCCCTCAGGATGTAATAAAACCTCCCCATGTCTCAGCGATCAGAGATTACAAACTGACAGTCTCTTTCCTAAGTAACTAGTCTCCTAAAATAGTCATTTAGATTTTTTTTTTTTTCTACTGAAGCCCGCACCTGCTGCATATTGAAATTCGTGGTCAAGGGGTTGAATTGGAGCTGCAGCTGAGGCCTACACCACAGCTACAGTTACACTGGATCTGAGCCAAATCTGTGATTTATGCTGCAGCTTGCAACAACACCAGATCCTTAATCCACTTAGTGAGGCTAGGGATCAAACCTGCATCCTCAGAGACTACGTCAGGTTCTTAACCCACTGAGCAACAGAGGGAACTCTCGATTTAAATTCAGATGTATATTAATTCACTAAGAATCTTCAGCAAGTAAAAATTAATCACTTGTGGTTTCATGCTTCTAATTTTACTTTCCATGGCACAATATCTTTCCTCAATGAATTCAGTGTTAAAGCAGTTAAACTTGTGCCTTAAACTTAAAGCTTGGAGGAATTCCCATCATGGCTCAGTGGTAATGAACACAACTAGTATCACTGAGGACACAGGTTCTGTCCTTGGCCTTGCTCAGTGGGTTAAGGATCTGGCATTGCCATGAGCTGTGGTGTAGATCACAGACATGGCTTGGATCCCAAGCTGCTGTGGCTGTAGTGTAGGCCAGCAACTACAGCTCCAATTCAACCCCTAGCTGGGGAACTTCCACATGCCTCCAGTGCAGCCCTAAAAAGACAAAAAGAAAAAAAAAAAAAACCTTAAAGATTGGACCTTCAAATCTCTCTCAGTGGAAAGGGAGCCATTTTCCTTTGATTTGTAGGATGCAATGATTCTTCGCAGTCCCATTAAATTCATAAGCACGAATTCCAATTTAAGGAGCAGCTGCATAATGGTAAATTGGAAAATATATGCAGATCCTAACAGCCAGTTCTTTGCAAATAAACAATCAATAATTATTTTTATCAGCACCATGCCCCCCCACTGTTGATTGCCAGGCTCAGGAACCATAACTATTCTTCTTTACAATAAAGACACAGTGACAGTAGATCTTAACTCTAACATGGTGATTCTCTTTCAAGATTTCTACTTCCTCCTTATGAAGATAATGAGAAAGAGGTTTGTATTTACAATTAATCAGCAAATGTGTACTTAACATCTACAATCATTTCAGCTCTGCACTGGGGCTCCAGGACACAGTGCAAATGTAAAGCATCTTCTGTTCTTAAAGAAATTGCAGTCTAGTGAATAACAGCCATCATTCATTGAGTATCTTCTATAACCGGGCACCTAGCCAGGCACCTGACTTATTTCAGAATCGGACATTCTATACAAATCCTGTCTCTTTCTGCAAATAGCTCTGTTACCCTTAACTAAACCACTTCATTTTTCTGGGGTCAATGTCTCCACGTGTTAAAAATTGTTAAATAAGTGATAGTAAATCTATTCCAGCTCTAATGTGTCTATAAAGGCACCCTGTCACTAAAATAGTTTGGAAGACACTGGGATAGTGAGGAAAGTACTTCAGAAAGGACACACAGTGGATAAGAACTCCGTTTTTGTGTTCAAGGATTTATCTATGCTATTTTAATATATGTATAGAAAAGAGAGAGGTTTTTCCCTGGCTTTATTACAGTATGTTGACAAATCAAAATTGTCCATATTTAGGGTGGAGAGGGTATGAAGAAAAAGGAACCCTCCTACACTGTTGGCAGAATGTAAATTGGTACAATCACCATGTAGAACTGTATGGAGTTTCCTTGAAAACTAGATAATGAACTACCATATGATCCAGCAATCCTACTCCTAGGGATATACCCAGACAAAAGTATAATTCAAGAAGATACATACACCCCTGTGTTCACGTAGCACTGTTCACAAAAGCCAAGACATGTAAAGAACCTAAACGTCCACTGAGAGATGAATGGATTAAGACAATGTCATACATATATACAATGGAATATTACTCAGCCATAAAAAGAATAAAATAATGCCATTTGCACTCACATGAATACAACTAAAAATTCTCATACTAAGTGAAGTAGTCAGAAAGATAAGGACATATGATATTACTTATATATGGAATCTAAAATATGGCACAAATGAACCTGTCTACAGAGCAGAAACAAACCCACAGACATAAGGAACAGACTTGGGTTTCCAAAGGGGAAGGGGAGGAAATAGGATGGATGGGGAGTTTAGGGTTAGTAGACGCAACTATTACATTTAGAAAGGATAAAAAAGTCCTACAGGGGCCTATAAGGTTCAACAAGGTCCACAGGCAACTATTCAACCTCCTGGTATAGACCAAGGTGGAAAATAATATTAAAAAGAAGACACACATTTTTTGGATAAAAAAAAAAAAAACTAACTTTATTAGCTTTAGAAACAAAACTGGGAGTTCCCACTGTAGCTCAGCAGAAACGAATCTGACTAGCACCCATGAGGACATAGGTTTGATCCCTGTCCTCCCTCAGTGGGTTAAGGATCCAGAGTTGCCAAGAGCTATGGTGTAGGTCATAGAGGTGGCCCAAATACATGTTGTTGTGGCTGTGGTGTAGGCCAGTAGGTACAGCTCCAATTTGACCCCTAGCCAGGAAACCTCCTATGCAGTAGGTACAGCCCTTAAAAAAAAAAAAAAAAAAAAAAGACAAAAACAAAAACAAAACTGGTGGCAGTTCCCATCATGCCTCAGTGGTAACATACCAGTATCCATGAGGACACAGGTTAGATCTCTGGCCCCACACAGTGAGTTAAAGATCCTGCATTGCCACAGCTGCAGTGTAGGTTGCAACTGCGGCTCAGATAAGGTCCTTGGCCTGGGAACTCCATATGCTGCAGGAAAGCCAAAATAAATTTTAAAAAAAAGAGGAAGAAGAAAAGAAAACAAAACAAACAACATCAAAGATTTCCCAAGGATAAAGATAAAATCAAAGACTGGGCATCTCTGTCTTGTAAACCAGAGTCAAACTTTCACAGCTTCGTCCAGATAAAAGTAAATGCTATCTTCCTGACGACTCCACTTTGCCTGTGCCTGCTTTACCAGGGCTGCTCTCTGAAATCCACCTACCTCCCACTGCTTCTGCCCCTGTTCTGGCTAAAAGCTTGCACTTTTCTTTACAGCAGAACTGTGCTTGGGTCTCCATTTTGGTTGAAGAGCTTTGATCTCAGCTTTCTGCAAAGGGATCACAGAACAGCAGGCACTTCTTCATCTCAGAAGTCTGATTAAAAGAAAGGATGTGCAGGAGTTCCCATTGTGGCATAACAGAAGCGAATCTAACTAGCATCCATGAGGATGAGGGTTCAATGCCTGGCCTGGCTCAGTGGGATGGGGATCTGATGTTGCCGTAAGCTATGGTGTAGGTCGAAGACGCAGCGGGGATCCCGAGTTGCTGTCACGGTAGCGTAGTCTGGCAGCTGTAGCTGCAATTCGATCCCTAGCTTGGGAACTTCCATACACTATGGGTGTGGCCCTAAAAAGCAAAAAAGGAAGAAAAGAAAGAAAGGATGTGCAAATTACAAGCTGGACAAAATTCAGCTAGACATAAGGCAGAACTTCTTGACAAGAAGAGTTATTTGGTGATTAAACAGACTATCAAGAGAGGGCTTGAAATCTTTCTCCCTAGAAAGCATCCTCAAAGACTTGCCAAAATTGCTGCCTTTGCTATTTAGTATGACATCATCTTGGGGTCCAGAGGGCCTTATATCTTACGGCTGGAGTTAATTTCACTTACCATATTTCTAATACTGCAACAAAGGCTTCCAATGAAACATAAAAATCCTAATGAGGTCTATAGGATGTGAGTCAGGAGGCCTTAGGTTCTTAGGTTGCTCTGTCTTTGAAGGACATGTAACTCGAAGTCTGTGATCACTCACGTAAGGAGAAAGGGGGAGCAGAGTGGGTTTTTTCACAAGGAGGGCAATGCTCATTCCCTGGATACAGACTGAACCTGGCAGCACAAATGAACGCTGAGTATATAATGTCACCTTAATTATTACCTGGAAATAAAAGCAACAGCTCAGTTTGGGGATTACACTGAACATCACAATCTTTCTAAAGGATCTGTGTGCTCACTACTACTGTTTATGTGGTAAAATACCCCCACTTATTGTGTGAATGCCTGGTTTTGTCCATCAAAGAAATAAACCAGGCATAATATAAACTTTTAAAAAACTGACACCCTTGATATTATGTGGCGTTCTGTTTTTGTTTTTGTTTTGGCCATGCCTGAGGCATGTGGAAGTTCTTAGGCCAGAGATCAAACCTTCCCCACAGTGGTGACTCAAGTGACAACAACGACAATGCCAGACCCTTAACCACTAGGCCACCAGTGAATTCCCGTGTGTTTTTAATTAGCTATTTTTTTTCTACCAAAGAACACCACATTTCAGCCAAGGCAAAGAGGACAGATCAAAAGATGAGAAAATTACTTCCAGATTTCTCTCCATCCTGGCCTTCAAAGTAGAGGCAATTCACTCAGCCGATGACCTGGCTTTAGGGAGAAGCTTCATCGTTACAGCCAGCACCTGACCCTGCTTCAGCCTTGGAGTTGGAGAAGGACATGGAGACCCATAGGCCAGGCCACACAGCCTGTGATCTCCTGGGCCTCAAAATGAAGACTTGTGTAAGTCAAAGACAGCAGATACATCCTTCAGGAAAGTTTCTGTATCACGTAAGAGACATGGTTTGAAGGTCCTGATTCATAACTTCATGATATAATAGCATCAGTCATCTCATTTATAGAGATCAATTCATAAACCAATAAAGCACCAGTCCCTAAAAGCATATAAACCAAGCCCACAACACATCTTGGAACATTTCTATTCATAGTGAACAGATGACCTGCCAAAAGAAAAAAGAAAAATCCAAATCCAATTAAAAGAAGCTATTCTGGGAGTTTCCACTGTGGCTCAGCAGATTATGAACCCCACTAGTATCCATGAGGAATGCCGGTTGGATCCCTGGCTTCACTCAGTGGGTTAAGGCCCTGGCAATGTGAGCTGTGTGTGGCACAGGTGCAGATGAGGCTCAGATCCCTTTGTTGAGAGTAGGCAGATAGCTTTGGCTCCAATTAGACTCCTAGCCTGGGAACTTCCAAATGCCGCAGGTGTGTCCCTAAAAAGCAAACAAACAAACAAAGTGCATGCCGTATTTGCCTTTCCGGGGAATATTTTAGCTGGCATTCTCTCTGATGAATCTAAGGAGTTACAGCATTCAGAGCCTTTCGTTGCCTTTTGGTCTACCATCCAGAATGAGGTAGAGGCAAATTGTGAACATTAAAACCAGGCTTACAAGGATGCTGAACTCTGGCCTCTTTGCTGCTCTCTGCTCCACAGGCCATTTTACACCCACCCTGCCCTCCTCCCTGAGAGTGATCACACATCTTCCTCATTCAGCGCACCCTCTTCCAGTGCTGGAAAAGATCATCAAGAGGACATGACCACTGAATAAGCCTTTAGCTCGACCTGTGGAATTAGCGGGCCCTTAATCTCCCCCCTGTCCTTGGATGGTACCTTCTGCCCACTTTCCTCCACTTGCGCAGAAGCCCTTCAAAGATGCAGCCTTAAGAGAATGATGCAGTTCTGAGACCATCTGAACAGTACAGTGCCAGAACCCAGGAAGGGCTGTACGTAAACTTTCCAGCTGCTGCAGGGCGGTTCAGAGATCTACTCACCTCTAAGCTGCCCATAAGCCCCATATGTGATTCCCTTGCTTGTTAAACCTGAACTCACCGATCCTAAGGGTCTGCCTCTTTCTTCCATCTGTCATTGCCCTCCTGGTACAGGGGCCAGTTTGTGAACCAGCTTCCCTATCAAGGATGCTCTTCCTCTCACCCTTCGGCTCTCATTGTCTGCCTGGGTCTCAGCTCAAATCTCACCTCCTCCAAGAGCTCATCTAACAGCTTCTCCATCTAGTTCTTCCATCCTAAGGGGATTTCCTTTAAAACACATACCCCAACCTATAAGTGTCTCTTTTCCATTTATTTGTTATTTCCACATTCTAACACTGGTTCCAGGAAGACATACACCTGCCCAGGATTCCTTCCCACAACCCTTGGTAAATAACCCTCCTTCACAGGAGAGGGATGATGCCAGATTCTGCTAAGCCCAGGTGAAGCCTGCACCCAACCCCACACATAGCCAAACAATGTGGATATTATGAATAGATACACACAACATCCATCACACCTCCCTTTTCCTTATCTCCTTAATCACTTTGACCTTCCCGGTGAGAAGCCTGGAAAACCACAGGTGGAAGAAAAACTCACAACTCACAAGAGTGGTCGCTTCTTTACTTCCAAGGAGTTTAAATGTCCTTCCAGTGATTTAGACTTCTTTCATTTAGGGGACATCAATTAAAGAAAATGATAATAAAATAAAACAGTTTGAATTTGCAGGAATAAGCATTTTCTTTTCCTTTCAAGTCCTTCACTGGAGTTTAAAGAAATATCAGTTTCTTATCCTTTCACATCTAAAGTGCTTTATCAGCATAGGTAATTATAAACATTTCAAAGCTAGGTGAAATCCTTTAAACCCTAACAGACTTCTAAAGTGAATACATATATTTGAATTGCCAAAACTGGCTCAAATCAAATACAGTCAATATTCATTATTTAAGAATTTTTCCTTGCAACTTCAGCCTCTCGCTAAAATTTATTTGTAACCCCTTAATACTTGTAGCACTTTTGCAGCCATTCACGGATGTGCAGAGTGGTCACCCAATATGCATGTTGACCCAGCTGAGGCCAAACAAGGTAACACTGCCCTTTTGCACCAGCCCTCATACTGTAAATAAGTGTCCCTTTCCTGGTTTACATAATGCCAATTGTTTTGCATTTTTTGCTTTTTGTGAGTGCTTTTGCTGTTTAAAAACGGTCCCCAATCTTAAGTGCTAAAGTCTTGTGTTCTTAAGGGTAAGAGGGTTGCAATGTGTTTACAGAGAAAATACATGTGTTGGGTGATCTTTGTTCAGGCATGAGTTATAGCACTATTGGCCATGAGTTCAATGTTAGTGCATCAATTTATATTAAATAATATTAATTAATATTAATTAAATATCTATTAAACAATATATATTAAATAAGGCATCCGAAACAGAAACACACATCAAAGTCATGCATTGATCCGTTGATGAAAATGTTATGACCAGAGGTGCTATATTCCCCAGAGCAAATGGTTCATTCAGTATTCACTAATTCAGTGTTCACAACAATTCTGTAGAACACAACTGCTGCGAATAATGAGAATCAATTGTACTTTTGTGGAAGTAGTGTTAA
The DNA here is from genome assembly GCF_016906955.1 of Phacochoerus africanus. Lineage (NCBI taxonomy): Eukaryota > Metazoa > Chordata > Mammalia > Artiodactyla > Suidae > Phacochoerus > Phacochoerus africanus. The sequence goes on along the minus strand of NC_062553.1, from coordinate 45,971,159 downwards.
TCTCACCAGTGCCTCTATCATCAAAAAGCATTCAAATCAATCTTCCTGCATTTCATCAGGAAAATAAATGACTTAGTGAACGGCACTTTCCCCCAGCCAGAAATCCATCATTTATGCAGTTACCTCCTCAGTGCTTTCATCTTCTGAATCTAGGGATCTCCATTATCACCAAGAAAAGGAAATGTTAACAGTAAAAATAAGACCCCTAAATCTTCAGGACTTGCTTTCCTCTATGATTTTTTTTTTTACTATTTTTGCCTTCTTTGATCATTAGTGATGCATCTGGTAAACACAGATGAGGCCTTGACGTAACTGGTTTTTAGTTAAGATCCTAGAAATGAAGATTATTGTTATCACATTCAAAATTCAAAAGTCACATGCCTAGGGTGGAATATCAAAGAGATATGAAAGATACAAGTATGTGATCGATGTAGAGCCTCTCCCAATAGAACAAGATGGCAAAGATGAAGACTGTGAAAACAGTGGCCCCTTGGAATCCAAAGGGAATTGGTCCTTGGACCTCCATGGGTACCAAAGTCTGAAGATGCTCAAACTGCTTATATAAAAGATATAGCACTTACATGTAACCCATGCACATCTGGTATAATTTAAATCACCTCTAAATTACTTATATTTAACACAATGTAAATGATACATATATATATATTTTTTTTTTTGTATTTTGTCTTTCTAGGGCCACACCCACAGCATATGGAGGTTCCCAGGCTAGGGGTCACATCAGAGCTACAGTTGTCAGCCTACACCACAGCCACAGCAATGACAAATCTGAGCCACTTCTTCAACCTACACCAAAGCTTGAGGCAATGCAGGATCTTTAACCCACTGAGCAAGTTCAGGGATCAAACCTGAGTTCTCAGGGATATTAGTTGGGTTCATTAACCATTGAGCCACGATGGGAACTCCGTAAATGTTTATAAATACAGTGACAAGACTACGTTGCCCACATGAGCAAATTTAGGTTCTGCTTTTTGGAACTTTCTGGAATTTTTTTTCCAAATGTTTTTGACCTGTGGTTGGTTGAATCTATGTATGTGGAACCTACAGATATGAAGGGTTGACTGTGTATAGGTTTTACAGAACTACTGCAAAGAGGAAAGAAAAATGACATAATTAAATACAAAATGAAACAAGAATCAGTAATGTGGAATGCACAAACCTAATATCTAAACTGTTTAGACTGCTCACATTCTCCTGCTCATCTGTTTTCCTCATTCTAATGTTCAGTCTTGGCTTTCTGTACTGTTTCTCTCATCCGTTATAAATATGTTTCTTTTATACCAGGGATTGTCTATGGTTTTCAAAATCCCATAAAAGCTATACTTCCAAATAGCTACACAATGAGCAGGAAGGGAAAAGGCAGATGTTTGGTTAAGCATTATTAGGTATAACCGTTCAAGACAATCTTGGACTTTGTGAGTGTTCTCTTTAGCCACACAAATGCTATGTAATTTATTTTAATTGCATTGTGTTAGTAAAAAGTAATGGGTAAAAGCATAATTTCAGGAAGAAATTTGATGGATAGCCTACTTTTAAATGTTTATGTTACATGAAATAAATTCTAAATAAGAGCAGAAGTCAACTAAACAGCTATCTAGAAAGAAATAATAAAGAAAATGGAGAAGGGAAAATCTTCTAAGCTAATAATGGCGAAGAATTACCCAGATCTGAAAAGAGGGGGCTGTTTTCAAATTGCATGCTAAGTAGGATGAAGAGATAAATGCCCATCTAGGCCCATGACTGTGAAATTTTTTAGGAGACTAAAGATAAGAAGATCCTAAAAGCTTCCAAAAAGAAAGAAATAGGAGTCCCCACTGCATTGCAGTGGATTAAGAATCTGACGGCAGTTACTCTGGTCTCTGCAAAGGCACCATGATCACTGGCCCAGCACAGTGGGTTAAAGGATCTGGTGTTGCCACACCTGTGGTGTAGGTTGCAACTGTGGCTTAGATACAGTCCCTGGCCTGGGACCATGGGTGAATAAATAAATAAGAAATGCACAAAAGGACAAGAATTAGACTTCTCATCAACATATGTCAAGAGATATATAGATTTGCTTCTGAGTTCTAAGAAAATGTGATTTTTATCCTAGAAAGCAATACCCAGCAAGGCTTTATATATCTATATGTATCTATGTGTGTTTGTGTTTGTGTGTTTGTGTGTGTGGAGAGAGAGATAGAAAATGACGTTATGGAGTTTCATCACTTTAAGAAAACTGTTTTCAATCAATTTATAAAATAATGATAAAGAAAAATGAATTTAGCATAGGAAGAAATAAGCCCAGAATTAGAAACACATCAATCCACCACAGAAGGATAGTGCCAATCCTAAGACGTCAGTTGCACAGGAGGCTCCAGACCAGTCAGACTTCTTTGCATAAGGAAGATGCAAGGAAGTCTTCAGAAACTAGAATTCATGAACTAGATGCACAATAGTAAGGGCCTACAGATATATGAAGGCCACATCAGGCAAGAGGAATAGTGGGAATTTCACATATCCAGGAAACACAAAAGGCTCTACAATGAAAAACAGTAAAATAGCTATAGACATCTATGGAAATAATCTTATTTAATTTTCAGCTTTGGGAAAAAAAAGAAAAAGAAAATTCACCAAGTTTGTTGTATTTAAAACCCAAGTAATGTAGACATTCTTCTATATTTTCTTTCTTTTTTTTTTTTGTCTTTTTGCCATTTCCTGGGCAGCTCCCATGGCATATGGAGATTCCCAGGCTAGGGGTTGAATCAGACCTGTAGCTGCCGGCCTACACCAGAGCCACAGCAATGCAGGATCCGAGCTGCGTCTGCAACCTACACCACAGCTCACAGCAACCCAGGATCCTTAACCCACTGAGCAAGGCCAGGGATGGAACCCACAACCTCATGGTTCCTAGTCGGATTCATTAACCACTGAGCCACAATGGGAACTCCTCTTCTATATTTTCATATACAATTTTTATAATTTTGCATTTTAAATTTTTGTATGGACAATTTTGAGTGAATTTTGGTGTAAGTTGAAAACTTTGTGTTTACATTCTTTTGCTTGCATATGGTTTCCAATTAATTATCCTACAACTATTTTTGGACAAGTCATAGGATATTGGGCTCCATTTCAGTTTGAATGTCCAAATTTAGTGGTCTCTACAGAGGTGCATATAAAGTGTATGTATGTTAAACCAGTTATACCCAGGGAGTAGAATGTAAATGGTAAATGTCCTCAGTTTTTTGTTGTTGTTGTTGTTTAGATGTTTTTTTGTTTTGTTTTTTGTTTTTTTGCTTTTTAAGTAGCTGCAGTTGTGGCATATGAAGGTTCCCAGACTAGGAGTCGAGTCAGAGCTACAGCTGCCGGCCCACGCCATAGCCACAGCAACACAGGATCTGAGCTGCATCTGCAACCTACACCATAGCTCACAGCAATGCCAGATCCCTGACCCACAAAGCAAGACCAAGGATCAAACCCACATCCTCATGGATACTAGTTGGATTCATTTCTGCTGCGCCACAATGAGAACTCCTAAATGTTCTCAGTCTTGACATAATAATGTTATCAACTTATAGTTAGTTGAAAGAGCATCTATAACTGTTGAACTAAGAAAGATGATTTCAAGTATATTAACCCAAACTATAATGAAAAACAGAGAAATATAAACTTAATGATACAATTATGTTATCAACATAGAGTTAACCACAAGAAGAATGACAGACATGGTTACAAGTGGTCATCTCAGAGTTCCCGTCGTGGCGCAGTGGTTAACGAATCCGACTAGGAACCATGAGGTTGCGGGTTCGGTCCCTGCCCTCGCTCAGTGGGTTAAGGATCTGGCGTTGCTGTGAGCTGTGGTGTAGGTTGCAGACGCGGCTCGGATCCCGCTTGCTGTGGCTCTGGCGTAGGCCGGCGGCTACAGCTCCGATTCGACCCCTAGCCTGGGAACCTCCATATGCCGCGAGAGCGGCCCAAGAAATAGCAACAACAACAACAGACAAAAGACAAAAAAAAAAAAAAAAGTGGTCATCTCTAGGGAGAGAGACTACAGATAAGTAAGGAGAGCCAAAGGTAAATTTTTCTATTCTATCTTTCTATGTTTTTAGAAGTTTTAAATGTGTGTGGATATATTGGATGAGAAAAAAATTCCAAAAAAACTTTGAAAGACTACTTTAAAAAAATTATCCTATACAAATTTGAAAGGAAAAATAATAAACTAAGGCAAAAATTATGTAGGTTCTGGTTGGCAAAATGTCGTATCTGTTGTGGTCAGTATGTTGTACTAGTCTTCGTCAACATACAGTTCTCCTCCTCTGAACACAATGACAATTAGTCTCCACTTCCTGGAGCTGGAAGTGGCCATGGGAATAGCTCTAACCACTAAAGTGGATGCTGAAGTGGGCTGATCCTCATCATGGCTGGAGCACTTGACTGCTGGAGGGGCAACTAACTCCCTGGACTCGTCTTCACCCACCATGTTGATCTCGAATAAATAACTCATACAAATCAATGGTGAAACATACCAAGATGGTAAATGAAAACTGGGTAAAAAAGACTGCCATAAATGATTTATGAAAAAAGAAACATAAACGTATAATAAACAAGAAAATGTTTTTCATGTAACAAAAAGAATTTGTTAGTGACCAAATACATAAGGAAGTTTAAAAAGAACAAAGATGCTGAGGTTCTGTGAGATTAGACTTTTCACAGACGTTTGATAGGATTGTAGAATTTGGTATGGATTTCCTTAGTGTACATAGAAATACTTAACTAAATGCTTAACGGCTTTTTATCCAGTAATAATACTTTGGTCGTCAGAAATGGGAAAATTACATATGCAGAAGATTTTCATTTGGAGAGATATTTTACAAAAGAAGGATTTTAAAAATATGCAAAAAATGGTTAGTTAAGCTAGGGGATAAATATCACAAAACCATGAAAATTAAGTTTACAAAAGGCTTTACTGCCATCCAAAAATGTTTCAGGTTTGACATAAAGTAAAAAAGAACTCTGGTAAATACCAGCAAGTGATTATTTCTTGGGCAAAATTAATGATGATTTTTACTTTATTGTGTGTTTTCCACCTTAATAATACTTTTATAATTAGCAAAATATTCTAATCAGAACTTCAGAAAGTTTTTATATTAGTTTTGGAGGAATATTTAAATAAACATGTCCTGAATTAGACTCACCTGAGAAACATTATGATATATAAGTGCCTTGGAAAAAACTTAGAAACAAATAAAAATAAATGGAAACAGAGACAAATATGATTAAAGTGTGTTTTGAAATCTGAATTTGTTAAAGAAAATTAAAAATAAATAGTAAAGGAGGGAAGGATAAATTAGGAAGTTGGAATTAACACACTATTATACATAAAACAGATAGCTAACAAGGACCTACTGTATAGGCACAGAGAACTATATTCAATATTTTGTAATAATCTATAAGGGAGAATAATCTGAAAAACAATGTGTACACTTATATGTGTGTGTGTGTGTCTGTGTGTCTGTGTAACTGAATTGCTGTGCTGTACACCTGAAACTTCACTGTGATGTACACAAGAAGCTAACACAAGACTGTAAATCAACTATAGGTCAATTAGCAAAAAAGAAATCAAAAGCAAAAACAAGTAGATGGAAAGCTAACTTAAACTTTGAGGTTTTAAATCAAATCAAAATTTATTATGGCATATATTAATATCCATTTAGAAACAAGTGTAAGTATGGCAAAAAAAAAACCAAAAAACAAAAATATAGAAGACATCCCTTGAAAGAGAATAGGGTCTGTGTTCCATGGAGTCTTTTCAAAAAATCTATCCGCTCAGCCGACTTTTGCCCTGCTCCACCGTCCACTACAAGGCCAGAACTACATCATGTATACCCGTTAGTGGTACATCAGCATCTTTAGTACAGTCCCATCAAATGGCTTTTTCTTACTCCCCTCTACCTTTAGGAGTGGAGTAAGAAATGAGATTAAGCCAATATTTGCAAAATATTTAATTTGTTTAAATTATTAGAATAAAAATGAACATTGCAGTTCCGCTGATATGATCTTTTTTTTCATTTTCACCAAGGTAAAATTTTTCTGTTCACTAAAAGATATTAAGCCATAAACAGATGACTAGAGGTTAAAGAAACTTAATGCAACCCCTTTTCCAAAACTGTTTTCTTGAAAGTTAAAATCTTTCCATTTTAATGATCATGGAAAGGCACTTCAGGGTCATACTAAGTTCAGAGTTCCACGAGATATACTTGTTAAAGATTTATGAATTCCCTGATGTTTGGCCAAAACTACACAGTGCCTGTCATACATCATAAGGTAAATTGAAAGCATTTATTGATGAAAATAACATTTTAGTATTTTATTTAGTATTCCAGTTTAAATCAGATTTATACCATAAATAGCTTGATGTCTGGCTTTCGAGAGACCACATAACTAGTTTTTAAGAAAAATTGAGGATGAAACTATATATTAGTTAATAAAACCATGAGCATCTGAATCCCTTTACCGTTTTTTATTGCAAATGGATTACTGCAGCCTCTCATTTTACTATCCTATTTGTGAACGCATATGGATAGTTACACTGAGTTATCTTCAAAGTGGCATTCAAAAACCAAGTAATAATCATAACCCATTACTTAAACCTTTATATAGGTAAAGATATACACAAAACTAGCAGTCCATTTAAGTGATATTAGTGCTGTGATGCAAGCCAAAAACATAACAAAATCCTTTATTTATCCCTCCAGGCTCAGTGAATGTTAAGAGTCTGACATCTTCTTTATTGATCTGAGACCACAGTGACTCAGAAGCACAATTTATAGGAACAGCACTGCTCAGGAAATAAGTGTCTTGCAGAACTTACATTCCTTTGCCTGTAATAGAGTTTTAATCTTGTTTATTTCATTTTCTGTGTAAGTTCCCTGTTTGTTTTTAAATCCCTGACGAATGATTTACACAAGAAGAATATCTGATGGCATTTCAATTCAAGGAGGAAAAAATGGATTTTTTTAATATGCTGTGAAATTTGGCTAACCTCATAAAAAAAAAGGAACTGTATCCCTACTTTAGTATTTATCCTAAATAAAACAGATCAAAGATTCATTCTGAATCATGAAACCAAAACTGTATGGGTATTAAATACAAGCACGAGCAGGTTTTTTTCTTTAAACTAACTTGAATGGGAAAGGTCTTTCTGAGCAAGGCACAAAAAATCCTGAAGTAATAAAACAAACAATTTCTAAATTTGACCAAAGAAAAATTGACTATGTACTCTTAAAAATTATGAACAGAAACCATGATTCTAAAAAGTCATGAACAGGTTCAAAGAAAAACACAACGTGGGTAAAATGGCAGCAATGCATGACAAGTACATGTTACTTTCATGTATGTTGTATCAATAAGTAATAAATAAACCCACAACCCAAGAGAAAACTGGGCAAAGCTATGAACAGACATTTGAGCATGCATACATCACAAACACACACACACAGACATGCAAATAATCTGGTGAGAAATATTTAACTTCAGTCAAAACTTACTGTAAAATTAAGCAGTGAAATAGGAATAGCAAAGCTTTAAAATGTTTAATATTGCACATGAGAGCAGGTGAAAACAGACGTACCCCTACACTCTAGGTAGGTATGTAAGTTGATATACATTTTCTGAACATTTAGCACAAATTTTAATGCAAAAATCCTTTGACCCAATTATTCCACTCATAGATATCTATTCTGCAAATCCATTTGCACTCATTGTGAAAACAGACAGGAAAAAATTGATACATTCATCAACAAAAGACACTCTAAATAACAACAGAATACTGGCAGTAACTACAAAGAAAGAGAAAATTGCAGATAAAACAAGTCTTGGATTTATGTTAAGCAGGAAATTAAGGAAATACAGAAAGAAGAGTGTGTCTGTGACACTTGCATTTCTGGAAACCACTGATGGTGATTATCTGAGAAAAGTGGAAATGAGGGAGAAAAGGCACAATATTTATTGCATACCTGTTTGTATTGTTTTAAAAATAACCATATGCATTCATTTTTGTATTATAGTTGATTTACAGTGTTGCGCAAATTCCTGCTGTATAGATAGCATAATGACCCAGTCATACATGTATATATATATACATTTTTTTCTCATACTATCTTCCATCATGTTCTAATCCCAAGATATTAGATATAGTTCCCTATGCTATACAGCAGGACCTCATTGCTTATCCATTCTACATGTAATAGTTTGCATCTACTAACCCTAGCCTCCTCCTTTGGCAACCACAAGTCTGTTCTCTATGTCCCTGAGTCTCTTCCTCTTTTATAGATAAGTCCTCTTGTGCCCTGTTTTAGATTCCACATGTAAGTGATACCATATGGTATTTATGTTAACTATTTACATCCTGATGTTTAAACCCTAAAATATAAACCCTAAGAAACCAAATCCTAATTTTTGCAGATTTTAACTTTTAAATCATACACAATCCTAATGCTATTGTTAACAAACATTTCAATTCTTTTATGTATTTTTACATGTTAAAACTGCATCAATATTTTGAAAAACAATATTTTGCCACCTAAAATGTTTAAACTGTTATAATAAAGGTTTAGATTATATAAAATCTGTTTTAACATTACAAGACGACTAGAAAGGTGTGAGTACTTTGTAGATCACTCAAAAAAGCTACAGGCATTAATATTTTAAATACTTTATAAAACATTATTGTAAAATTTGCAACTTGTTTCTTCAGTGATAAACTAATAAAGTATTTATAATAATTAAACAATATCATCTCATCAAATGAATTTATTTAAAGAACACACAGACTTAATTGAAGAACTTTTGACAGAGAAGCCAAAGTAAGGGAAAATCTTCCAAAATAAAATATAAATCATCTCCAAATGTGATTCAAAAATTAAAATTATTTTTGAAAGTTCTGCAATTAATATCACTGTTATTACCACTAGTTCCTCTTTAGCTGCCCCAGTCCTGAGTTATGTTTCTACAATATTTTTTTAGCCTCTTTGCTTCTATTTTCTATGCTGAAAACTCCATCTTGCCCTGCTTTACTTTACCCCATCTTCCTGCTTGAAAAACAGTCACAGTGCTGGTAAATGACTTAAGCTTAAGAACAAAGACCTAAAGGTATAAGTTATTCATGGGCTCAGCTGAATGAGGACATAATGTGTTGGCTAGGAATGCCGGACCTATGCAGATTGGCACGCCTTTTGCACAAGCATGGCATGTCCTCTAAAGAATAAGAGGAAGATGAGCCTCATGGCTCCAAGGGGTTTAGGAGGGGTCATTAGCAGAATATGCATTAGCAAGGAGAACCGAGGTGCAAACCTAGGCATGCTGGGTTGCTGCAGATAGGCACAAGGTCTGCAGAAGCACAATGGTGATATGTATTGATAGCTGAGGCCAAGCTTCCTCAAATGCTAATGATTGTTAAATGCCTAAAGGTCAGAATAAAAGCTTAATCCGCTACCGGCTATGTGACTTTTAAAATAATTTTTAAAAAACCTATATCCTGCACCTACAACCCCCTCCTCACTTCACGTAATCCTAAAGTGCACAATAAAAGCAGTGTGGTTTTTTGAGGTGGGGATCTTGGTCCCTGAGACCTTGAGCCCCCCAGTTCCCACCTTTAATTAAGATAAATGTCTCTGTGTCTTGTTTTATGTTAACTTTTTCCTTAAGTTTCACAGCACCCATTCTTCGCCCTAACCTGCTGAGCTGGTCTCAGCATTCCCCATCTTTCAAAAATATATTCTAATTCACTATACAAGACAATGCTTTTTCAGCTTCTATCTCTTTTATGATTTCTTCATAGTTTTCGGAATTATCATTTCTGCTCTTAAGACATTCCTATTCAAATCTTTTCCTTTTTGCTTTTTTATTTTGGCTTTTTTTTTTTTTTTTTTTTTTTTTGCTTTTTATGGACATACCTGCAGCATACGGAAGTTCCCAGGATAGGGGTCAAATCAGAGCTGCAGCTGCCAGCCTATGCCACAGCCACAGCTATGTGAGATCTGAGTCTGCAACCTACAACAAAGCTCATGGCAATGCTGGATCCTTAATCCACTGAGCAAGGCCAGGGATCAAACCCACGTCCTCATGGCTAATAGTTGGGTTCTTAATCTGCTGAGCCACAATGGGAACTCTCTTGATTCAAATCTTGCTTGTTCCAAGGTAATAGGATAACACTTATAAACAATCTAGAAATAATGGCTATATTACACAATCTAAAATAATAATAAGATCATGTAGCTGACCTGGATTAACTATTTCCACTTTTGCCATTTAAAAAAAATTCTGTATTCATGAATAATTTCCAATGCAGAAACCTCACCTTGTTCTTTGTTGCCTGAGACATTACTTAGGAGTTTGGCATTAAACAGGTATCTACAAAAAGTTTGATAAAAGAAAGAAGTGAATCATGTGACAGTTTTTAATGCATACAAGCACCATAGACAGAAGTGTTCTGAAGAAAAACATTTGACTTTCTCCCTATTTTTCTACTTCAGGCCCAAATACAAAGTCACCATTATAAGTTTATCTTGTACATAAATGGATCTGCTTTAAGAGTAATTTCAACCCAAGTTCTTACCACACTACATTAAAGAGTTCCCATGCTGCTATTCACTGAAACATGATGTAGCATCAGAATAAGGAAAGTCAACACAGAACGAGCTAGTGAATAGTTTATAAACTAAGAAAAGATTTAGCTCCTCCATGGGATTTCCTTATTTTTACTCATTATCAGTGATTACATCTCCTCAAAAAGCATCTCTCCATCTTTCGAGGGAAATTATCTTTGGACAAGAAGTCATTTGAAAAATTGTCCATTTCAAAACCTTTCCAAGAGAATAGGGACAGAGAGCCTCCCATGTTCCTGCTATGGAAGGAACTAATGAGGGAGGCGACAATGGGCCTCTTGACCAGCAATGAGATACAGACAATTGATCCACAGGGAAAAGTCACAAGGAGCCGTGCCATGTTTAATGTCACCCTACTCTCATTTTTACTTGTTCATGTACTTCTACCATGTACTGATGGTAGAAGTGGTAACTGAACAGTATCAGATATTCACACATAATGCTAACCAGAATCTATAGATTTTTTTTTTAACTCAAGCATGATTTTTGGTGTTTTTGTTTTGTTGTTTTTTTTTTCTCTTTCTTTAAGGCTATATCTACAGCATATGGAAGTTCTGGGGCTAGAGATCAAATCAGAGCTGCAACTGCCAGCCTACACCACAGCCATAGCAATGCAGGATCTGAGCCAGGTCTGTGACTTACAGATCTTCATGGCAATGCCAGACTTAACCCACTGAAAACAGCCAGGGATTGAACCGGCATCCTCATGGACACCCTTTCATGTTCTTAACCCACTGAGCCACAACAAGAACTCCTGCTTTTTCAGTTCATAATGTTTATCTATTTACTAGAGGGGTTCTGGATCAAGAACATATTAAAACTCTTGTAAAATTCACCAGTATTCTGAAAATGATAACAGAATAAAACCCTAGTCTTTAGTGTTAGCTTGAATGGTTGAATTAAATAAGTTTATTCATTTGAAAATTACGTAGAGAGCTAGGTTAGTTTCCTTAGCTACTGATCTTCCATTCATCTAAAAGCTCAGAGCTAAGTACATAATTAATTACTCAGGTAGATGGGAAATCACTGAAATTTGCATCATCAATCACTGTATTAGATAGAGCAACAATTATCATTTGAATCTGACATCATGAAGCATATATTATAATGACCCCCATTTTATAGAGGAGGAAACAGGATTAGAAAGTTTAACTGACATATACAAAGTCACATAACTAGTCAATGTTGGAGCCATAATTTCAAACCACATCTGGTCATTTTAATATACTGGCTGCACTGCCCTCTGACTCTAGGGAAAAATTCTGTTCCAGGAAGCAGAAGGTGTGTTTTCTAGGAGTTCCTCCACAAATTTACAGTAGCTTCGAACAAGTCACTCAAATTTCTGTTTTCTCACCTGGAAACTGGTATAGGTATAATAATAATAATTCCATTTAGCCTGTAAACTTTACAGAGTCACACTGAAGAGCAATCAGCTAGGAAAGTGTTTTAAAAAGATAAAAGTTCTACATAAATATAAAGCTATCATATAGATAAGCTCTTTGAAGGCAAGAATCTCCTTTATTTTTTCCTCCATTGCTCTGAGCATACTGTTCAGTTCAGAGTAAAAAGCTGAGGTACAGGAAAAGGATATTTGGATCACTTTTGACAAACTAATCAAGGCATTTATTTTCTCATTTAAATCCCCATTAATAAGGTCAGGCATGATGAGGAAATGGCCTCATCCTACAAAGAGGAAAAAAATCATGCTGTGTGTCATAAAGCTACTAATCATAGTCCAAGCTATATTTGCCTGATTCTAAAGCTTGTGTTTCTCTTGTCTGCTTTTCGTTTAAATAAATGCAATCAATTAATTAGGTGAAATAAACCATGAGGAATCTATCATGTGCACAGTTAGATGATGTGTGGAGATATCTTAATTATGGGCTTGAAAGATCCACTAGGGATGAAAGAATTCCAAATTGTTCAACATCCTGATGTGAATTATATTGGACAAAGGGAAAAATGTAATACTGCTCAAGTTTCAGTATCTCAGCTTTTCAAAACCATGCTCATATTTTAGTGCACTAAATTTATCTTCAAGTGGCTTATGTGGCTTATTTTGTTAGTCTCTTCTTTGTCACCAAACAGTCCTTCCCTGGTACACAACAGCAGAAAAAAAAATTGACAAGAAACTAGAAATGTGTTTTTCTCTGTTCTCTACCTCTCACAGCAAGAGCTTATCACACCCCCTCCTCCTACCAAAGATCCCAACACAGAAAGTGATAAAAGTCCACTGACATTCATGCACTTAGATGTGCCAAACACAGAATGGTTTATGCCTATCGTGTATCTTCCAAATAATCCTATAATGTATGAGTCCCTTTTACAAAGGTGGAAATGGAACTACACTAAACAACTTGTTCAATGGCACCCATCTGATAGTGAGACCAGAACTGCATTCCAAGTTCAGACTGAAACTAATGCTATTCTATGTCCCATGTCACCATGGCTCCAAACTACAAAGAATCAAAGATTTTTATTTTCATAGACTTGCATGTTTATCATTAAGATGACAATTCTTGACTCAATGTGCTCTGACATATAAATTTGAGAATTTACAGTGCTTCCCATCAAAAGACTAAAACTTTACTGCCCCTTGATATTCCCTCTGAATTGTTGCCTCTGTTCCTAAAATTTCTCCTCCAGATGGAAATCAGTAATAACACTGGAAACTAGTAAAAACAAGAACAGCAACAACAACAAAACTGGTAAAACAAATAAAGCTATAAATTGTGAAAGTGCTTGGGAATTATAAAGCTCAATATCTCCATTTCATACATAAACTAAAAAATAAGATTGAAATTTTTAATTCTTCAAAAATGCAAGACAATGAGACACCAACATCAAATGCTTTCACTGACATGTGGAATCTGAAAAAAGGACAGACTGAACTTCTTTGCAGAACAGATGCTGACTCACAGACATTGAAAAACTTATGGTCTCCGGAGGAGACAGTTTGGGGGGTGGGGGAATGTGCTTGGGTTGTGGGATGGAAATCCTGTGAAATTGGATTGCAATGATCATTATATAACCACAGATGTGATAAATTCACTGAGTAATAAAAAAAAAAAAACGCAAGAGAAGACACGAATAAAGAAAAAAAAAATCACACCCTAATTTGAAATGGATCTTTCAAGAAAATCTAGCAAAGCACACATTTTTCCTACCATCCCTGGAGATCAGCACTTCCAGAACTTTCTTTGCCAATCTAAGAGGAGGAGACACTTTTTTTTTATAAAGGGTAGCCCTCCTCTCACTCTAGAACTGCAGAAATTACTTTTGTGGTAGCTGAGTCATTGAAAGCAGATAGTTCTTTTTAATATATGCAATTCAAATAAATAGCTTGCATAAACCTTTTGAAGAATATGTTTAAATGCAGATGACAATATTCCCCAATTCGTTGACTAAACTGATCCCCCTACACCTTATAAATCCTTATTCGGATTGCAACTACTCAAGGTGTGTTCCACATTTCAGTCCCAAATTGTCCTATAATAATCTTTTGCACAATGTACTTTAAAGTCAAAAAAGTACATGTTGTTTGACAATCATCAATTTTGTTAAATATCCTAAGACATGCTAATATATTTTAAAATATATCTAATTTTGTTAAAACTATTATCTAGATGTTGAAGAAGGAGAATAAGTCACCGCCAGATAACATAAACTAAAAGACAAATTTTTGTGTTCTGCTGATAAGTCCTATCAGCATTTATCAAACAGTCCTTAAGTTGCTACATCTCAGGAACCCCAAGCAGGAAATAAAGTTTCTTATTTTCTAGTAGCATGCTAAAAAATTACATATTTTTAGCTATGTTTTCCAAAACTTTTCAATAAACTTTTACCTCATAATTTTCAAGAATGACTTTTTTTTTTTTAACCAGCTCAGAAATTGGTGGTTTTGCCAATGAGGGATATACACTGTTTCTTTTCCTCCTTACCTCCCTCTGGAAGAAGTTAATAGTATCTATTTATCAAAAGTAATATTATGATAAGAATTCACTGTTTTATAGTAGCTCAATTCTAGTATAGAAAACTAACCATAGATGTACAAACTAAGCAAACACAAGTCAATGAAAAGCTTAAACAGAAAGAAGAAAGAAAAATAATTCTCAGTTCCAAATTCCTACTCCCCTGCTTAGCACACCAAGTTACACAGCCTGAGTTTTTCCTCTAGGTCCACAGTTCCCCTCCCACACTTTAAGAAATTTTGCAATCTTCAGCAAAGAAAAATAACTATTTTTTTCCTTTTGGCCTGAAAATAATTATTTCAAAATGCTCATTCTATCCTTTTATTCTTGCATAAGTAAGAAAAAATATATAATCACATTGCTAACATATTCTTACTGCAACGGATCAAACATTAATGCAAGGGAAATTGTAAAATAAATCCTAAATCTGAAAGAGAATGGTATTCTAAATCAATGCCTTAGTATCAGCTGCCAACGGTTTATAGGCTGAGAATACCTTTTCTTATATCAAATTATATGCATGAGTTTCAATTAATTTTATGCTGAAGTTAGAAATGATTGACTAAGCCACAAAGGGATGAAGAACTAGGTAATAATTTACTATGTTTTAATAACAAACATAGAGCATTCTCAGTTTTTATAAACATGTTTCTGTAATTTCCATATGTATCACTGGATATTTATAAAGTTGAGACTAAAAATATTTGCATTAAAGGGGCATCTTCTGAGGTTTTCTGAAATTTGATCAGTGCAAGTATCAGAGCAGCATAAAGTAAGTGAATACTGTAGTATTTATATTTGATATTAATTTAGATTGTCAAAAGCTTTTTAGAAATATGATGTCCTATTCAAAATATCATAGACAAATTAGAATTTAGGCATTTCTCGATTTAATCCAGTTTGTGCTCATATTTTAAATGCTAAAATAATAGAAAAAGGGTAGCTATTAACATAACACATCCATAAATAAGCTAGAGAAAACTATAAAATAAAATTCTGAATAATAATCTAAGTAGTAAAACTATGAGAGGCATATGTGGTGCCTTTGAGAAATGTTAAGAGAGATGAAAATTAAAACTATCTAAGAAAATATCTTCTTATAAATTACCTTCCTATAATGAACCCCCATCTCCCAAACCTATTTATGCTATTCATTTGAAAACTCTTATAAATGTCAAGACTTTGTATTTTAAATTGTCTTTAACCTTAAGCTACAGTAATTTTTGATTTGTAATTGTAATTATAGAATTACAACTTGTAATTACAGAATTTTATTTTTCATGTTGGTTAACGTATTTTTGAAAAAAATCATCCAAAATGCTTACTCCTGGAGTTCCCGTCATGGCGCAGCAGAAATGAATCCGACTAGGAACCATGAGGTTGTGGGTTCAATCCCTGGCTTCACTCTGGGTTAAGGACCTGGCGTTGCCATGTGAGCTGTGGTTTAGATCCCAGACAAGGCTCAGATCTGGCATTGCTGTGGCTGTAGCATAGGCCAGCAGCTGTAGCTCTAATTAGACCCCTAGTTTGGGGGCCTCCATATGCCACGGTGCAGCCCTAAAACGCAAAAAAAAAAAAAAACCTCACTCCTAATTACAAGTTAGGTTTTATTTTTCCTGAAGCAAATTATTAATAAAATAAAAACAGGACAAAGCTTAATTATTGAAAAACAATCCTAAAGAAACCGTTGACACAAAAAAAGGTGAAAAAGGCATGCCAATTAAAGAATATCAAACCCACTAGTGCAAATATTAGAACAACTGGTCCATAAGAAGTTGTGTCTGTAAATTTCTCATTCCCAAATATGTCTAAGAGAAAGGAAATATTTCTGTAATTTAGTGCTTTTTAAAAATTTTGCTTTAAAAGAAAGAGAAAACTGTGGTATATGATATTCTGGGAAAGCAGGGTTGGGAGAGACTAAGGCGATTTTGTGGCTCTTCAAGGAATATGTGCAGTCAGTCATGTTTTGTGGAAAGTCCAGAACAAAAAGGGAAGCTGGGCACTCCCATAACCTTCAGGGCCCTGAGAACAAAGTCCTGTTTTCTAACCACTTGCATCACGGCTTTGCATCTTGCCGACAGCATTTACTTCGGCAAAGCATTTTAATGTAGAGCAATGTTGCTTCAGGGATAAAGACAGTAACTTTGAGCATATCAAACTTGTAGACGAAAATGAAAAACGTATCGCACCGCTATCTAAATAAAATCAGAGGCAGATACCACGGAAACTGTTTCTTCTGAAATCCAAATGCAGAGTAAGAGCAAATTTCTGACTTTAAAATGTATAATTCTATAATAAGAAATTCTGCTCTATTAAGTCTGTTTAATAGAGAAATAATCATGAAAGATACAAAGTCAATAGGGGAAAGATCCTACCTTTGAGAAAGGCATGTTTACATTCTATCAATTAAAATTATCAAAAAATGACAAAATATTTTAAATTGAATAGTACCCCAAAAAAATAGATGTTAGAGTATCATATGACACCACTGTTAAGAACCACCACGTTTATTTCCCAATTAGTGAAGTCAGCTTTGAAAAAAAAATGTAGTGTTTGAAAATGTTTAAATCATGAGTGGTTTTGAGATTTTAAACTTTGATTTTTAACAACTAATTTTCCTATCTTATTCATGGGGCATAGTCCTTTAAGATATTTGGAAATTAGTTATTCCATTCATTAAGAGAAAACCTCAGAAATTTTGAATGACAATTGCCATAATGAAAGAGTTAATATTTTAATGAAGTCTGGTGAATCCTCAGTACAATTCAGTCGAAGAAAGGAAATATAATTTATCCAGGAGCCACTAACATCTCAATAAAACACTTAAAATTTAAAACAAGATTTTTAGCTCTGTGTATCATATCCTCTACTCACTTAAAAAAAAAGAAAAAGAAAAGAAAAGAAAGATTTCTTTTTTTTTCCTCTTTTCTAGGGCCGCACCTGCAGCACATGGAGGTGCCCAGACTATGGGGGTCTAACTGGAGCTGGAGCTGTGGCCTAAGCCATAGCCACAGCAACACCAGATTCGAGCAGTGCTGCAGCAACGCCGGATCCTTAACCCACTGAACAAGGCCAGGGATGGAACCTGCAACCACATGGTTCCTAGTCGGATTCGTTAACCGCTGAGCCATGACGAGTACTCCAGAAAGATCTATTTCAATTTAGGTTTATTTCCTGTAATAGCATTTGCCCTGAAGCTTTAGCACTTCCGCTGACTTTTTTAAAAGAGAAGAAAAGGAGGAGGATAGTGGAAGAGCAGGGGAAAAACACCACGCTCTTTGAAAAGTCAATCATACAGCACGGCATGCTGGAATAACTGGAAAACAACTGGTTTTCTACCGCCTCCCTTAAAACTGGGCTCTGGGAAGTCTGAAAGTTTATGTGTTGTTGGACAAGATTCCAGGAGGACCTGGGCTCTGTCATGAATCAAAATGCTATTGTCCTAACGTCACAGTGCAATGATGCTACCACTTGAACAGTCTGATATGAAACGGAAACAGCCCATACCTCTTGAGTCAGCAGTTTGAGGCCTGTTAAGACCTCAAAAAGGAAGTGCATAGGAATAAACTCTTGTAACTCTTAAGCTACTATCATTTTGTACAGTAACTTTATTTTTTGTAGGGATTTTTATTTTTTCCTTTATAGTTGGTTAATAGTCATTTTATTTAAATACTCATTTTCTCATACCCTAGACTATTTCAACCAACGCTATTTTCTGATTTTCATTTAGCATAATGTCTTATTTTCTTGAAATTCTCTTATGATACGTGAAGTATGAAAACTTAAATACAAAAAAAATGCAATGAAAATTAATTATTCTCACACATAAAAAGCTATTTCATTCTTTGTAACCTTCAATTGATGATAGTTAAAGATTTACACCCCAGGTTATAAGGTATAGTGTTCTGGTACATTGTTCACGGTTTTATCCACAGCACAAATCCTTTTGATTGTTCAACAGCATGTAAGTTGATTCTGGGTTTATGAAAATTCTGCATACATTAAAGGCTTTCATAATTACCTCACAAAATGGCAAAACATTATAGCCCAGCCAATCTATACCTAGGCATAATCTATATTTACAATACTATACATATATACAGGGTCAAATTCGTACAAAGTGTCATAAAGGTTTAGCAAGCATCAATTAATTTGATGATCACAGATACACAATCTCAATAATTCATAACTAAAATTCAATGATAAGAAATACACCTTAAAAATAATACCTAAAAATCAAGGTTAAAAAGCTGAAAAAAAATACTCTTAGAATTCTCTTTCTTGCAAAAACATTTATAATCAATGCTGTTCCTAAATTTCTTTATGAATCAAATTCACAAGGATATTTAAATAATCTATTTTAAAAATAAAATTGAAAGCACTCTTTTTAAAAGGCACTGAGAATTATTTTTCAAACACAGCATTTTAAGTGAATATCTTCCAAAAAAATGCTATTTATTTGTTTTTTCCAATTTCAAAAGGTATTCAGTGTGCGCAACAGCATTATGAAAGAACAATATTTTCTCCAACATCTCCATCTGCTGGCTTAGGAAAAAAGTAGACTCTTAACTGCTGTTTCTTAAATTTAATATTTTTATAATCTATTTTTTATGAAATTGAAATATAAAATAATGAAATTATTTTTAAATAGATTAATAGCTATTTGACAAAATCATTAATAAAAATAAATGGGAAATATTTTGAGGAGAACATTTAATATTTAATATTTTTTTCATTCAAAGCCCTATGTGATCAAATACTCATGTTCACAGCCCTTTTAAATTTTATTTCAAACGTTTTAGTACTAAGCAGAACATTAAAGTTTATTAAAATTTTTAAAATGCAAAAATATTTAGTAGGTTCCTAAAACTTGCTGTTGATTTTGTTCAACTGTATAGAATATGTGGTGTATATACATATGCTAATATCAAATTAATTATTTTCACAAAAATGTTGAGTTACTGTCATTAATTGCTTTTGTAGAAGAATTACTAGAATGTCTTCACATCCTTAGACTAAACTTCTTAGACAAGATCCCAGAGGCCAGTGTACAGGGAAATCGTCCATGCCTCCGAGGATTTGAAACCTATTTGAAAGAGCATTTAGGGGAAAGGCTAGGAAAAAATGAATTACTGTGGGAACAGCATTCCTTTATTCTCTGACAACTAGAAGACACTCAGTAAATACTGAAGTTGGGAGGGAGGAAGGAATTCTTGGGGCCATCACTGATTCAACTGTTGAGTATCAGATACTGGTTTACTAGTTTTATGTATTTATTTTTATGGTTTTATGGATTTTTCTCATATCCAAGTCCCCCCTTGGCGGGGGGTGGGGGAGTGGGGGGGGAGAAAGAACCTTAGTAAGATTTCTAGGTAAGAAGAAAGAAGGAAGAAAAGAAGTCAGGGACAGGGGGAGAAAGTAAAAAGAAATTGGAAATCTGTTGTTATTTCTTCAGGTACCCATGGAAACAAACGGGAACAAGTAAGTACTTCCATTATCCTACTGTGACTGTGAGAGAGGATGTGGGAGGGAGTTCAAGTGCTTGCCCAGTTCAGAATAGAGTGACTTCGTTTCATTTCGTTTGCATAACCTTAAGCCATTCAGTGGATCCTGCTGGATCCTTCAAGCAATGTAGCCCTCAGCATTTCCAAATTAGTCCCTCCCTCCATGTCAGGAATACAATTAAATTAGTAAACAAGTATCTTTTCTACTTTGAAATTATATTATTAAGGTTTACAACTCAGCTTTCTTAATATATGAATTTAACGCTATGGGATTTTTCTGGTTTAACTAGAAGGACAGACAAGTTCCTTTAGGAACCCTTTCACAGTGAGTTAAGAAGAAAGTCGGTTTGCTTTCTGCTACCAACATATTTAACACTGCTGCTTCCATTTCATGTAGGAAAGCCATGGATTTCCCTGACTGAAAAGGCAAAGAAACAAAGACTAAACACAGGAGAAAAATCTTGCGCAGGATTTAAGTGATCGAGACTTATCTTAACAAATTTGATACTAGAGATTTTCATTCATTTCTTGATTGTTCACTTTATAATTATAGTTTATACAAGCATATCTCCCTCTCTCTCCCTCTCTCTCTCCCGCTGAAAAGTTAAACTAATTTTACATTTTCTATTGCTCTCGGTGGGGGAAAAAAAAACACAACTGAATAAAAAAAAAGAAGAGGGATACAAATATTCCATTTCATTTTGCAAGCTCTAGATTGTGAAATTCTCAAAGGAATAAAGAAATTGAGCCACAAAAATGTTAAATGATTTGTCTAGTGAATGAGTTAATGTCAATTCTAGAAAATTCTATTCACTAAGTCTCTCTTCTGTAACAGGGTCTCACTAGTTCTCTTCAGCAATCAGTAAGATTACTTATAACTCAAACTTGCATGGGCCCTGGTTCTGAATTCCCATACCAGAAACTTGAAAATGCATTCAGCTCCTTTGCTTTAGTGCTGTGCTGGAGTAATCCCTGGAGGAGTAATTTAGGGATTTGGAGACATGCAACTTTTAATTCCAGTTTCATTTTCTGAGAAAAACAAAAAATGCTGTGCAAAATGAAGGTTTGTTTTTTCTCAGAATCATGGTCAAACATATTAAATTCTGTGTGGGTTTTTATCTCTTGTTACGTGGACATATTGATTCTGTGGAAATTCATAAAATTATATATGTGTTTAATATATGAACATTTTCTGTCAGCCTATCTTATTTCAATAAAATTTATATTAAGAAATCAATCTGTTCAAAAATATTAACACTGAAGATCCAAACTAGTCACCTAACCTAAACTAACCATAATATTTAGTCTTGACAAAGCTCCAGCACAATCATTCAGCATTTGGAATGAAGAAATACTTATTTCATACAATGTACATGTCTGCTCTGCTCTCAGCCAGGCCCTGGAATGATCTTCAACAGTAAGTGGTCTTCTCTGTCATTGACAATTTTCAAAAAGTATAGCTATCAATTACTTTCACCTTGTTTTTAAAATCTACATTCTTGCAATAATCATAGTCTTGTTTTAGGTTGCTTACTTTCCACAACATTTTCACCCAAGTATACAATTACTTACAGTCAGCTACTCAGCACAACTGGATGTCGAGCTCATAATTCAGGGAGAAAAAAAAAAAAAAAAAACTGGAAGCCTGATACCAAATCAAATGAATAATCTGAATCTGGTAGGTAAACAGGTCAAGTATAAGAGCATTCAAAAATTAAACTACAATTAGCTTATTTGTATGTATACATATATACTAAATTTTTCCAAGATATTCCTATATTATTTTATGGAGATTTTTTAAAGCTGTAAATCCACTTCTCAGTCCTCTCTCTCTCCCTCTACCCCCCACCCCACTCCACCATCCACAGTTTCTTTTCTCACTTGGTATCAACATGTGAAGAAAACATACAGCACTGAGATCTATAAACAGTTGAATTCTAAGCATCTACTATGAACATAATAAGGACTCCTGGTCTATAAGTCAAAGATACTGTTTCATTTCTTCATTTGGTTGAAAGGAATTTCAAAATGAGCTGACAACATTCCTGATACTACAATCAAGCTAACCCATCGAATAAATGATTAAGGCTTAACATGGGGAAGTGGGATAGCAACCAGTTGTTTGTCTAATGTGGGGACACTGCAGTTGGGGTTTTTTCTGTGGTAATTTTCCGCTAGCTTCTTACACTGTAGCCAGAGTGGGAGGTGAGCCATCTGCAAATCCTCCCCACCCCCACGAAATTGTCAGCTATGAAAGAAACACTGAGAACATCAAGTCAGAAAAGAGTCACCCCAACCCAGTCAGCAGGAAATGATGGCAGCTGTTGGCAGAGGGCAGGAGGGTCCAGCAGTGGCTGCACCGCCCACGCCCTCGCGGGTGGCAGTGCCTGGACCAGGACCAGCCAGCCTTTCCATTGAAATACTTGGAGACTTAATTTCTTGGATCCTATCACTTTGAAGCCTGGATGGAGCTTGGTGGCGTGTCTGCGAGCTCTGCGCGAGCGCTGGAACTAACAGGATAGCAGAGAAGAGTAAAATGGCTGATCGGCGACTTCTACAGATTCCAAACTCTGCGCATCCCACCGCTCTCAGGTCCTTTTCCTCCGGCTGCCTCTGCGGGAGCCCAGCGACCTGAGAACAAAGCGCTCTGGCGCACGGTGCCCAGGGCGCTATGCCCCTCAAGTGAAGCTGAAGCTCCCGGAGCGGCAAGGAAGGACCGCGCGCTCTCCATCCCCCGGGCTGCGTCAGACACGCCGCGCCCCTCGGTGGGCCTTATGTAACGGCCTCTAGCCAACTCCAGGACCAATGTGACAACTTGTCCAGTTTCGGCGGAGAATACTGAACTCTCGGGGGTCTGCACAGTGACCTGGAGCCGGGCCTGAGGATTTAAACCCGTGGCCGTGAGATTTACCCAGCAGCCTGTAGGCGCGCTCCGGGGCACCGCGTGTTCCCCTTGGGCAGGGTGCCACCAGGCACGCAGGGGATGGGGGCTTCTCTTGAGGACTCTGGCTAAGCCAGAACACCCAGAACGCTCTGGCTAAGGAAACCACCCCAGCTCTGATACCCCGTCCCCTCCCTAATGCGCACACTCTCCTTTGCTTTTCGCTTCCTCTTCACCCCCCCCCCCCACCCCCAGACAGCAGGGGTTCCGGAGATCTCAGCCCCTTTCTGCGAAGCCGTCACATGCACGCGCATATGCAGTCACTACGCCCGCACACTGACACACACACACACCAGTCCGCTTTCCGCGTGTGGCACCCCAAAGGGCATGAATATTCATTACTTACAAGCATTGGTGACTGCGAAGCTGTTGGCTACCTCCAAATTGTCGATGTGGGGTGTGAGTCTGAACTCTGAAGTGGAAAACTGAACCATCCCTACACGAAATGCACTGTATTCCTGATCGGCGCCCCTGGGAAACAGACCCCCTGCGAAGAACAAACACCAAGCAGGAGGACAGTGTTAGTGCCCGAGGGAGAAATGAGCGGAGCCCGCTAGCGCCTAACTGCCAGGAGTCCCTCATTCAAGCTAATAGGCCGAATAAACATATCCACGGACCCTGGCTGCCCGAGATGCGAGGGGGGATGGGGGCTGGGGGAGAACATCCAAAGGGTAGACCAGAGGTCAAGACACAGATGAGCCCTAGGGCAAGGTGGTTGGCCTGAAATATTCTCGCTTCCTAATAATCTCCAGCTTCGCTTTCGGACCCCTAGAGAATCTGAACAAACAGGAAAATATTGCAAAGGCAGAATGAATAAAATCGGGGAGTCAGAAATGAGAAGACCTTTCCCACTATTGTATCAGAGGCACAGTCTTCTGCCTTCGCTTCATCCTAAGAGAAACGTGTATATTCGAGGCAGTTTAAATCTGGAAGGCAGTCAAGGTATGACATAAGTCTACATGACACGAATTAATTTGTCCACTCTGAACAAAGATTACCACAAAATTATGCACAATTCAAAAGGAGAATACAAAGGGTACCTACCTATCTGTATGCTGTTAGAAGAGACACCAAAAATCAGTCCCCATAAAACAGGAGAAAGGAGGACAGATATATGCATAATCTTTTGCATTTCCAAGAAAAGTAGATCATCCACAAAATACCCTTCTCTTTTTTTTTTTTTTTCTCCTTTTCCTCCTCTTCCTTCTTTGGCCGTTCTCCTCGGCAAATTAGATCCTCTGCATTTTGAGACAGCAATTTAGCACCAAGCTGCTAAAAACCTGAAGTGGAGGCAGAAGAATCCCTGTTTCCCAGGTCTGGCTGGTGGCTGCCGCCCTGCGCCCGGCCCCTGCTCCCGAAGTCCGGAGGACTGGCTAGATGCAGTTTCCAGGAGGCTGCCGCTGTGGTCCCAGTGCCTCAGAACACTCAGCACCCTCCCATGCACTCACACACTCACCCTCGCGCGCTTCTCCCTCTCCCCTTTCTCACACGCGCGCGCACACACACACATACCACACACACGAGCGCGCGCGACACACAGAGAGGGGTAGGCGGTCCTCGGCGCGCGTGCGCGAGTCGCGGCAGGCGGCTGGCGCTCCCCGCTTCCCCCACCGCACCGCGCGCCCCTCATCACCCATGCGTCGAGCGCGCGGGGCTTCCAGCGCTGCTCAGAGCTGGGCTGCTTCGGCCCCTGGGCGAGACCTCGGGTCTCGCGAGCTGTCGAGCCCACCGGAGCTTTGACTTTCAGCACCGCGGACAGCGCCCCACTCCTGCCGGAGCTACCTTTGTGCAGCCGCTGCAGCTGCCAGGGAGAAAGATGCTCCAGTCTGGACCAAATGCAGCAAAGCCGATTTCCGGCTGCCTTGCAGAAGCCGAATTGCTAATTGCTGTTGGGAGTGAAGCTTTCTCTCATCAGGCGCTGCTGTTTTACGTTGAAAGTAATTTTGATTTTTATCTTCTATAGTCTATAAAACCCACCTGGCAAAATAGAAACGCTGCCACTCATCTCACTTGACCCAGCCCGAAAAGCAAAGGATCAAAAAACCACCCGTGACGAGGTGTTCCAAAATTGTGAACTTTAGCTAAATAAATGTGATGTAGCCAGGATCCAGGGAAAACCCAAAAATTCTACCTTTAACGGCCAAAGCCGCAAAGAGATAGATCAGGGTTGAATCTCTGAAGTACTGTCTTTAGACTGCTCCACTGGGCTGTGATGCCAACTTGACCAGCCTGCTGCATGCTGGTCCCTCTCGCAGCTTTCACTGCATGTTCCCCACCCCCTTAGTAGAGACATGTAGTCCTGGCTCCTTAGAAACGCGTCTTTATACAGGTTGCAAGTAGAAGACTCCGTTTCAAGGAAAGTCTGGTAAAAGAAAGAAATTAGAAGATGAACCAAGTCCTGAAAGGTCGCAGAGCTGCACAATCTTTCTCAGAAACTTATAGCTAGAAATCGGATGCTCCACCGCGATTTGGCTAAGTTTTGAAAAACCACTTCCC
The DNA here is from genome assembly GCF_016906955.1 of Phacochoerus africanus. Classification (NCBI taxonomy): domain Eukaryota; kingdom Metazoa; phylum Chordata; class Mammalia; order Artiodactyla; family Suidae; genus Phacochoerus; species Phacochoerus africanus. The sequence goes on along the minus strand of NC_062553.1, from coordinate 45,945,589 downwards.
AAAGAAAGTAAACTGAGCTCTCATCCCTTTGAACCCGCGAGCTGGGGACCACTGGGGAAGAAAGATGGGTTAGTGATTAAAAGTTCGTGAAAGGGATTTGGTAGGGAGGATGGAAGCCTGGACTTCCCCTTGGAAATTTATGCGCCGCACACTGCCTGCCAAGCCTATGCCTGGGAATCTGCTTTGGCAATTCCCTCTGCTTCTTCAAAATTTCCTCACTAAGTTTATGGCTTTTATGGTTTAAACAAATACAGTAAACAGTGACTGAGTACAAGGAATTGTTTCCAGGAGGCAGGCAATTGGAGCCCACTATTCCGAAGGAACACTCTGCTAGTGTTTCGGAAAGCCAAGAAAGCCAATTCCTGGGCAATTGTCACATTAATATCACTTTTGCAGCCTTCTTGTTGACTGTGTCATATCATACTTGCCCCTTAATCATTTTGGGCCTCAACTTTTAAAATGAGAAAGAAAAGCAGTGGTCTCTATGACTCTAATCCTAAAACTCTGTTATTTCAAGTCGTTCTCATCCAGTTTTTCGTTTTTGCTATGTATTCCTAAGCCAAGAAGTAAAACTATACATAATATATTACTAAGTTTTTGTACTGCAGATAAAAATACCTCCTAATTTTATCATCAAAGATATATTTCTGTTTATTAATAAACATGTCTTTGTATATAAAACAGGTTCTATTAGTCAAAATGCATTTAGTCTTTTAAAAATTAAAAAGAATTAAATTAGTAAGGAAGACATAAGTATATATCCAAATTTATGATATAAAGAACAATTAAATTAATCATCTATTCAATCACTAGGTGTGAGGTAAGGCTCAAAAACTGATTTGAATTATTCTTATTTGAAATTTTTAATATATAAAATAATGAATAACAGCTCAGGGCAAAATAAAAAATACTTCTTAGCCATTTTTTTTCTTTATTCAATTTTTCCCACAACAAAGACTTCACCTTTTTTTAATTTAAGATTTTTATTTTTTCTATTGTAGTCAATTTACAATGTTCTGTCAATTTCTGCTGTACAGCAAAGTGACCCAGTCATAATATGTATATACACATTCTTTTTCTCACATTATCTTCCATGATGTTACATCATAAGTGACTAGATATAGTTCCCTGTGCTATACAGCAGTATCACATTGAAAAGCTCAACTTCACACCAACTAAATGGGAATGAAAGAAGAGAGAGAGGAGGTTAAATGTGGAAAGATGGTCATGTTTGAAGTATGGGTATATATAGATCAATTTTTTTTTAAGAATATATTTCAAAAACTATTTTTATCTTAATCTATTTCAAAGTCAGGGACAAAGATGAACTAAAAATTGACTGAATTACATTCCATAAAAACAAGCAATAAAAAATAAGAATTTGCTGAATCATAGCAGCATTTTCCCTACTAAATAATAAGGAAGAACTCAAGGCAAATATTACTGTATAATATAAAATTATAATTCATGTATAAAGTGGAAATAATTTTCATAGGCATTACTTGCAATTCAACTGTTATTCTATTAATATCTTTCGCAAGGCATGTACCTTTCACATCATATCTGGGTACATCTGCAGTATCAGCATCATTGTATTATATTATCATTTGCAGAACTTTTTAAAATCCATTATAACACTTATCATATAACATTTTTTAAGCAAGAATACTGTCAGTATAAATGTAATAAATTTAAATGGGCTAAAGGAAGTGGTTATGCAAATAAATGAAAAATACCTGAATTCATTTTTAATATCTAGAAATTTCTGGTTTCAAGAACATATCTCAAATTGATCAGTAATAAAAATCAAATGTGAAAATTTCATAACTACCAGGACAGCAGTTGAATAGACTAGTGTGCTCCAAAAGCAGTTTGCTATTTTCTGCCCTCTGCTGTTCAAATTTGGTAATTATGTAAAATGTAAGCATTGTTTCTGAAACAAGGATAAATTACAGTAAAAATGGGATAAAAATATTATCCAGCCTATCATTTGTTTTCTTGACTACTTTTACTGTTGTTGTTTTGTGTGTGTGTGTGTGTTTAAATATAATTTCTTCGTTAAGGCTAGAAATAAATATTATACATAAAATTTCAATTTCTATTTTATTCAATGTTTGTTTCATACAGGAAACAATAATTTTCCTTTAAAATATGCTTTGAAATGCCTAGGAGTTTATATATGCTTACATATCCTGTGCACTTTTGTGTTCTGTAATGAAAAATCCTTAAGGAAAGTCATTTTCAGTCTGTGATACAGAGGTGAGGGGTCAGGGAGATAATTTTGAAATGACTGGCAGAGCAAATTTTAGCTGAATTCAATGTCAAAATTGGATTATAAATGTCAGTGCCACAGGTTCTAGTAATGAAGTCTCAACAAGGTGAAGATCCTCACCTGTCTTCCTGTTGATCCTCTGGAACTGTGAAAATGTGGGCCTTCTGAAAGACTTGGATGCAACTAACTCAGCATTCAACAGAAGAAAGTGAAGATAGCCTTTCCTACAGAAGGAACCCAGGTTCCAAACATGAGACATTGGCTGAGATAGAGAAAATATGAGATTTTAATCACTGAAGATTATAAATAGAAAGGGATAATCATCCTGGGACGCTTCAGTTCTTTAAGATAATGAATAATAATATAAATAGTAATTCAGATTGAGAAAACACTGATGATTCTTTTCCTTTGTGACACAATTTTAAATCACGGCTAGAATAAGATCAGTTAAGTGACTAAATGTATATATCTAAAGATAAGCTATCAGTTATGTGACTAAAAGTATATATCTAAAGATAAGCTTTTGCATAGAGAGAGAGAGAGAGTCTTTTTAGGGTTGCACTGACAATGTATGGAAGTTCCCAGGTTAGGGGTCAAATCCACGATTCCAACACCAGATCCATGCCACATCTGCGACATGCACCCACAGCTCATGACAACGCCAGATCCTTAACCCACTGAAGAAGTCCAGGGATCGAACCCATGTCTTCATGGATACTAGTCATGTTCATTACCACTGAGCCACAACAGAAACTTGCTGTATATATTTTTTAATGAACTTAGAATAATGTCCAAAAATGGAGAGAATAAGTGAAGTTTTTATTTTTGTTGGTTTGGGGGTTCTGATTATATGGATTTCAATTAATTTTACCCAAGTGTATAGCAATCCTATAGCAGAAGTATTTATTGGGAAATTATTTTAGTTAATTATTTCAGCAATCTCTATGGGACAATGATGGTCCAAATAATGAGCTTGGTGCAATGGATTAAAAACAGAGCCAACAGAAGCCTTCCTCAAGAAGTTTCCAGACTTCATTCAAATAAGTAAATTATTAGGACTATGTGGAAAAGGCAGTAAGAAATGAAATAAATAGGCATATGATAAGAAATATAATAAGACAAAATCAAAAATGTTTATGCACATTATATGTTGGAGACCAGGGAAGAGTAAAGTCACCAAAGAAGTCACCTAAATTGAATGAAGTAGAGATTAACTAGGTGAAAGATTGAGATGTTGAGAACACTTTTTTTTATTTTTAGCTTTATAGAAATATAATTGACAAACCATAAAGATATTTAAAGTGTGCAATATGATTATTTGATATACATATATGTTGTGAAAAGATACCCCCATTGAGTTAAGTAACATATTTATCACCTCGTATATTTACCCTTTTTTGTTTGTTTGTAGGGACATTTAAGTTCTCCCCTCTTAGCAAATTTCAATTATACAATACTATGTTATCAACTGGGGTCACCCTTGTTACATTAGATCCTCAGACCTTATTTATCTTATAACTGAAAGTTTGAACCCTATTTCCCCTGCCCTTCAAGCAACCACTCTTCTATTCTCTGTTTCTGTATGACATTTTTTAAAAATTTCCCTTTTAAGTGACACTCTGCAGTATTTGTCCTTTTCTGCTTGGCTTATTTTACTTAGCATAATGCCCTCCAGATCCATCCATATTGAGATAATGAGTTTGAATAATATTCCATTATATATTATACATATATATGCTATATACATTATATATACATACATATGGTATTTCCTTGATCAATTCATGCATTTACATACACCTGGGTTGTTTCCATACCTTGACTATTATAAATAATGCTACAGTGAACACAGAAGTACAGACACCTCTTTGATATAATGGTTTCACTTCCTTTGGGTATAACCCAGGTGTTGGATTGCTAGATCAGATGGTAGCTCTAATTTTAATTTCTAGCGGAATATCCATATTGTTTTGGCATAGTGGCTGTACAAGCTTACATTCCCACAAACAATATACAATATTTCCCTTTTCTCCACATCCCATCAGCATTTGTTATCTCATTATTATTATTATTATTATTTTGTCTTTTTGCCGTTTCTTGGGCCGCTCCCGTGGCATATGGAGGTTCCCAGGCTAGGGGTCTAATCGGAGCTGTAGCTGCCAGCCTACGCCAGAGCGACAGCAACGCGGGATCCAAGCCGAGTCTGCAAACTACACCACAGCTCACCGCAACGCTGGATCCTTTAACCCACTGAGCAAGGGCAGGGACCAAACCCGAAACCTCATGGTTCCTAGTCAGATTCATTAACCACTGCGCCACGACGGGAACTCCATCTCTTATTATTTTAATAATATCTCTCCTAAAAGGTAAGAAGTAATATCTCATTGTGATTTTGATTTGCCTCCTTTTGATGATTAATGATATTAATCACCTTTGCATGTAACAGTTGGTGATTTGTATGTCTCCTTTGAAAAAATGTCTATTCATGCCCTTCTCACATTTTTAATTCAAGTTATTTGTCTTTATGCTATTGTGAGAAATAAGTTCCTTATATATTTCAGATGTGAACCCCTTACCAAATATAAGATTTGTAAGTATTTTCTCCCATTCCATAAGTTGTCTTTTCATTCTGTTGATGTTTTCCTTTGCTGCACAGATCTTTTTAGTTTGATGTAGTACTACTGGTTTATTTTTGCTTTGGTGTCAAATCCAAAAAAAGTCATTGCCAAGACCCATGTTTAGGAGTTACCCCCTATGTTTTCTTCTAGGAGTTTTATGAGTTCAGGTCTTATGTTCAAGTCTAACTCATTTTGAGTTGATGTTCATGTACAGTACAAAATTGAGGTCCATTCTCATTATTTCGGATGTGACAATCTTGTTTTCCCAACACAATTTATTGAAGAGACTTTCCTTTCCTAAATTGTATAGTTGTGGCTCCTTTATCAAAAATTAATTAATCATATATACATGGGTTTATTTCTCTGTTCTGTACCATGGATCTATGTGTCTATTTTTAATTTCAATACTATGCTGTTTTGATTACTAAAGCTTTGTAATATAGTTTGAAATCAGAATATGCTGCTTCTAGCTTAGTTCTCCTTTCTCAAAATCGTTTTGGTTATTTGAGGTCTTTTTTGTTTCCTACAAATTTTAGGATTTTTTTATATTTCTGTGAAAAAATGCTATCGGAATTTTTATAGGAATTGGGTTGAATCTGTAGACGGCTTTGAGTAGTATGGACACTATAATAATAGTAATTCTTCCTATCTATGAGTAAAAAATAACTTTTCATTTATTTTCATCTTTTTCAGTTTCTTTCATCAATATATTATAACATTCAGTGTAGAGTATTTCATCCCTTTTGATGCTACTGTAAATGGTATTATGTTCTCAATTTTGGGGGGATAATTCATCATCAATGCATAGAAACACAATTGATTTTGTATATTGATTTCATATCCTGAAACTTTTTTTTTCTTTTTAGGGCCTCACCCATGGCATATAGAAGTTCCCAGGCTAGGGGTTAAATTGGAGCTACAGCTGCTGGCCTGTGCAGGATCAGAGCCATCTGTGACCTACACTACAGCTCATAGCAATGCCAGATCCCTGACCACTTAAGTGAGATCAGGAATCGAACCCACATCCTCATGGAAACTAGTCAGATTCATTTCCACTTCTCCACCATGGGAACACCTGTGAAACTTTTTGAGTGTATTAGTTCTAGCAGTTTATTTTTTGGTTAAGTTTTTAGGGTTTGCTGTATACAATAACTTGTCATCTGAAAAGAGATAATTTTACTTCTTCCATTCCAGTTTGGATGCATTTATTTCTTTTTCTTGCCTAATTGCTCAGGCTAAGATTTCCAGTACTATGTTGAATAAAAATGGGTGAGAGTGGGCATCCTTGTCTTGTTCCTGATTGAGTATGTTGTTAGCTGTAGGCTTGTCATTTATTTTGTTGAAGAATGTTCCCTATATACCCAGTTTGATAAGAAGTTTTGTTCTTATGAAAAGAGTTGAATTTTGACAAATGCTTTTTCTACACCTATTGAGATGACCATGTAATTTTTAGCCTTCCTTTTATTAATGTAATGTTTCATATTGATTAATTTGTAGATAATGAAGCATTCTTATTTCTCTGGAAAAAAATCCTACTCGATTCTGGTATATGATCCTTTTAATGTTCTGCGTAATTAGTTTTGCTAATATTTTGTTGAGAATTTTTTAAAATTCTGGAATATTAGCCTGAAATTTTCTTTTCTTGCAGTGCCATTGTCTATATTTTATATCTGGCATTGTAAAATGAGTTTTGAAGTGGTCCCTCCTTTTCTGATATTCAGAAGACTTTGATAAAGATTGGCATTAATTCTTCCCTTAAATGTCTGGTAGAATTCACCAGAGAAAGCCATCTGATCTTGTGCTTTTCTTTGTTGATAAATGATTCAATCTTGTAATTGATTTGTTCAAATCATCTATTTATTCATGATTCAATCATTATGACCACTATTTTGTACACTTTATCAGGTAAACCATATATCTCCATTTCACTAAGATCTGCTTCTGGAGATTTTCTTTTGTTTGGAATGTATTCTTCTGTTTCTTCACTTTCGTTGATTTTGTACTTTGGTCTCTGTACATTACATAAAAGAGTCACCTCTCTCAATCTTGACAGAGGGGTCTGGTGTAGAAGATAAACCTCTTCAGTCAGCCTGATCCAAGTTCTTTGTTGTGTCTGAAATCTTTGTGATTGTCTAAGCCACCATCTTCATTCTTATTTGTTCCACTAGTTGAGAATGTGCCAAACCCTGTCAACAACCCAAAGGGGAGAATCGTTTTCTACACCAAAAGATACAGGCTAAGTGGAAAGTGAGACCTCAGGAAGCAGCTGGGACAGTAAGTAGTTAAGCCCCTTCCAGGGGTAAACTTTGAGGTCGGTGTTTTACCTGCCGCTTCTGTGCTGGACCCTGGTGTATAGCCACAGGGGAAATGGGGAGAGTCCTCCTGAAGCCAAAATGATTCTTTGTTCACTTTGTTCAGTGGGACTTATGAATGCAAGCCCTGTTGGCTATCAGAGAAGATGATCCAGAGGGTCTATCCCTCAAGCTGTAGATACAAAACCTGGGGTTCCAGACATGTGTACAAGATACTTCTGGACAACTCAGGGAGGGCCAGAAGAAGAAAGCAGGGGAGGAGGGTGCCTGCTGGCTTCTCCAGTCTCCAGAAAGGATCTTAGCCAGCCCCTAGATTTTGCTAAATCAGAAGCTACACCTTCAGACCCAGCTTTTTTTTTTTTTTTTTTTTTTTTTTGGTCATGCACAAAGGCATGCAAAATTTCCTAGGCCAGAGATTGAATCCACCCAAAGCAGCAACCTGAGCCAGCTGTGACTAAACCAGATTCTTAACCTCCTGAGCCACCAGGGAACTCTAGTAGTATTTTTGAATTGAAGTATGGTTGATTTATAGTATTATATTAGTTTCAAGTGTACAACATAGCAATTCAATATATTTTATAGATTATACTCCATTTAGAGTTATTATAAAATGTTGGCTATATTCCCTATGCTGTACAGTATATCCTTGAGGACCCAGATGTATCCCTTTCATTTCTGCCTGCTTCCTCTATGCTGAGCCTTGAGGGGAAGAACCATAGTGAGTCTCCTATGTCACCATATTGTTTGACCCCAAGAACATGTCATTTAAGGCAATCCCATCAGGAAAGTCATGGGTATGATCCAGGAATTACATGCATGCTGTATTTGTAGAAGGAGAATTGTGAGGCAAGGAGCAACAGGAATAAGCCAGACCATGGTATGGTTTATGTAGCTTATTCTATAGGAAAGGGGAACCATTAAAGAGTTTTAAGAAAAGCACTGAGTCCTTAAGATTTGAGTTTTAGATAGAATGTTCTGGAGGGTTTATGTAGAATGAACTTAGGGGAAAACATATTGAATATAGAGAGACCAAATGAGAGGTTATATTCCTGATGAGGATGATGAGACTCTGAATTAACAGATAGGAAATAAAGGTTGGTTCCAGGAAGTATTTAGGATGAAAACCTAACAAAACTCATCAGTGACCTTGTATGTGCTGGAGATAAAGGCTATGAAGAAATAACGATAACTCCCAGGATATGATACTGAGTGCCCAGGAGAATGTTGTATCATCTCAGGATGGGCTATAGAAAACACTGGAAGGTGGATAGGCAGACAAGGTGATATGTTCACTCTTGGACCTGTTGAGTTTCAGGGTCTGTAGGATACATCCATGCAAGCTGTTGTGTTAGCACTTGATACTCATACTCAGGGAATAGGCTTCATCTAGAGGTTAATTTTGAGAATCATTGATCTTTGTGTTTCGCATGATAGTTACTATTTTTTTATTGAGGTAGAATTGATTTACAATGTTTTGCAATGTCTACCTTGCAGTAAATTGACCCAGGCATACACATATATACATTCTTTTTTCTCATATTATTTTCCATGATCTAACCCAAGAAACTGGATATAGTTCCTGTGCTATACAGCAGGACCTCATTGCTTATCCATACTAAATGTAGTAGTTTGCATTTACTAACCCCAAACTCCCAATCCATCCAACTCCCTCCGCTTCCCTCTTGGCAACCACAAGTCTATTCTCTACGTCTGTGAGTCTATTTCTGTTTTGTGGCTTCATTTGTGCCATATTTTCCATTTCACATATAAATGATATCATATGGTGTTTGTCTTTTTCTTTTTCTGATTCACCTCACTTAGTATGAGAATCTCTAGTTGTATCCATGTTGCTACAAAAGGCATTAATTCATTCTTCTTTATGGCTGAGTAGTATTCCATTGTATACATGTACCCCATCTTCTTAATCCATTCATCTTTAAAAAGGCAGTTAAAGCAAAAAATCCAAAAAAGAGAAGACATATGCGTATCTTAAAACTCCTGCTTTCAGAGTTCCTGCCATGGTGCAGCAGCTCATGTTGCTGAGAAGGTGCAGGTTCACTCCCTGCCCTGTGCAGTTGGTTAAGGATCCGGCATTGCCACAGCTGCAATGTAGGTCGAAGCTGTGGCTCGATTCAGTCCCTGGCCAGGGAACTTCCATATGTTGTGGGTGCAGCCATAATTTTTTTTAATTTGTTTTCATTTAATACTAATAAATGTTCAGTCATTTGCACTCACTTGAAGTGGGACCAGGCCATTATCTTAAGCATGGCTTTACTGAATACCTTCCTGTTTCAGTGTCTTTTTCTTTTTTTTTTCTTTTTTTTTCTTTTTGACCCACCCCCACAGCATGTGGAAGGTCCCAAGCTAGGGATCAAACCTGAGCCACAGCAGTAATAACACTGAGTCCTTAATGACAAGGCCACGAGGGAACTCCATCAGTCTCTTTAAAGTGGAGTAAGAATTTAAGGATATTTGCGAAGAAATCTTAACACTAAATCCTTTTCCATTTTTATGATTTTTATGACAATATTACTATTAACCAGAATAAAATTTTGTGCCTGACTGATCCTTTCCAGAAAGTTCAACATAGTTTTCAACAATTCTCTTTTCATGTGTTATCAATTTACAAAGTATTCTAACTAAAGCACATAATCACAACTTCAAATTCAACTGTCATAATGTGTTTTCTTTTTTTTTTAAATATATTTTACTCTCACTCAATGGATGACAGCAGAAATTAGAAGGGCAAGTTCCTGGCCAGAAGTATTCCGCAAGCCTTCCCTGATATTTTTCATATAATATAAGAGGACAAAAAGGAGAAGGAAAGAAACAAATAAATAGCATAAAACATAGCTACAATGTTTCCAAATCTGCACATGTTTTAAGATTTAAATGTGTAACTACAACCACTCTTTTCCAAATCTGCAGACGTTTCAAGATTAAATGTGTAACCACAACACACTTCTCCCATATGCACATTACTGTTGTCAGCCCTTCAGACAGACAAGTCTTTCCTCAGTGTAGGGGACTCAAAGCTTCACTCCTTCAGGATCTGAGCCCTTGATGGCCTTCTCCTTTGGGGGATTTCTATAGTTTTCTTTTGAAGGATTACTGGACATGAGAATGCTGAGAGGCACTGTACAGTGAGTAAAGCTCCCTTCACCTCCCCTGCATGTCACATGTCCTTTCCCGGTTCAGTAGGCATCAGTTCTATTTCATAACGGTATGCTGCTGTGCATGTACAATCTCATGGTTCAGTGGATCAGATAATTCCTTTCCTTTAGGATGGGAATATATTAGGTTGTAGAATCCTTTGGTGCCCTCTGGACAGAAGCTGATTGTATGCCAATACCCAGTGGGAAATCAGAAGCTTATTTTATTTTATTATTTATTTATTTATTTTTGCTTTTTAGGGCTGCAGCCTCAGCATATGGATGTTCCAAGGCTAGGGGTCAAATCAGAGCTGTAGCCACTGGCCTATAGCAACACCAGATCCAAGCCGTGTCTGCGATCTACACCACAGCTCACAGCAATGCCTGGTTCTTAACACACTGAGCAAGACCGAGGATCAAAGACATCCTCATGGATCCTAGTCAGGATTGTGGCCAACTGAGCCATGAAGAGAACTCCAGAAGCTAATTTTAAAATGGAAAAGAGTTGCCAGAAGTGAGGAGCAAGGTCTTATTTCAAACCCTGGGCATCTGTGCTGTGATTCCCTTATTAGATTTCTCCATGGTCTCCATATTAAGTATCTCTACTTTCTTCAGACGTTTCAAATACACTTGGGGCTACTGGGTTTCAGGACTCAATTGTCAGGCTGCCCACTAGCTTGAATCTGCTGTTGTAGGGCACTACTGGCACCCTTATAGGTGCCTTGTCCCTCATAAATGTGACAAGTGTTTCAAGTAAGAATAATTCAAATCATTTTTGAGGCTTACTTCACAACTAGTGATTCAATAGATAAGATTTATTTAATTGTTCTTTATATTGTAAATTTGGATATGTCTTCCTTTTTATTTTTTTTAATTTTTTTTCTTTTTAATTTTTCAAAAACTAAATGCATTTTGACTCACAGGACCTGTTTTATATACAAAAAAGTGTTTATTACAAACTGAAGTAAATTCTTGGTGATAAAATTAGGAGGTATTTTTACCTGTAGTACAAAAACTTAGTAATATATTATGAGTAGTTTTATTTCCTAGGAATACATAGCAAAATGAAAAACGGGGAGAGAACATGACTTGAAATCACAGAATTTTAGGGTTATAGAGCCATAGAGCCTGCCCTGTAGCTTAAAGATCCTGTTGTAGTTTATTTGGGCCCAAGTGGCACCCTTATTGGTGAATGCTAATAAATGTGACAGATCAGCATACCCAAAGGTGGTACACACTGCCTACAAAACCCAGACAAGTCCAGCAGGCTTTGCTCCTTTATTTGTGATAGGTGTTGAAAGATACAACCAGCCTCAGATCAGTGATGCTTCAAAAACTGTTACCTGTAAAGCTTGAGGCAGACCCTCTAACTTCTGAGAGATTTATCTCCTACCCTCTGTCACATATATTTTTATAAGGCATCTAAGTAGCTTTACTACTTCTTGCTCATCAGGTCTAATTTCCATGGTGTCATCAATATGCCATACCCAGTTTAGTGTTCTGCTGGAGAGGTTATCACATCCAGAGTAGCTCCTGTATCTCTTTTGAGGATACGTTGGGATATAGCTCTCATTATTGGCCTAAAGATAATGAGGGATGTGGCATGTGGAACAATTGGCTTAATCTTGGAAAGCTTGGAAGATGGCTCCCTTGCAAAATTGAAGTTTTGCCTCTGCTTGCACAGTAATTCTGAGAAAGTTAGAATTTCTAGGCTTCTAGCCTCATCCAAATCTATACAAATATCTTTATTCAACACATCACGGTCAGAGTTCCATTTTCTTAGGAACCTGTGATAGAGCATTTAATTGGCAGTTAAATGTTACTTAGGTTTCCTGAAGCCATAAATTTGCTACAACTCCATGAGAGGAGGGACTCATTCAAACTTTAAGGAAGCTTACTGGTTCTCCATGCATATTCTTTTTTAAATTATTTTTTATTAAATATAGTTGATTTACAGTGTTGAGCAAATTTCTGCTGTGTACTACTGTGACCAAGTCATACATATACATACATTCTTTTTCTCATAATTCTTTCATCATTTTCAATTCCAAAAGACTGGATATAGTTCCCTGCACTATATAGTAGGGCCTCATTGCTTATCCAATCTAAATGTATTAGTTTGCATCTACCAACCCCAAACTCTCCATCCATCCCACTCCCCTCCTTCCCCTGTTCCCGCTTGGCAACCACAAGTCTGTTCTCTATGTCTGTGAGTCTGTTTTTCTTTTGTAGATAGGTTCATTTGTGCATATTTTAGATTCCACATGTAAGTGATATCATATGGTGTTGGTATTTATCCATCTAACTTATATCACTTAGTATGAGCATATTCTTAATTACATACTCAGTCTTCGACTTCTCATATCCCTTCTGTTTGTCCTCTGAGGCCAGAAAAAAAAAGAGGCTGGAAAGCTACAATATTTCAACCCCCTACTGTTGTCATAGCTACAAAATGCCACAGCTGCCCAGTTTCCCTCTAGCTCCCTTTCATCCTATGCTACCATCATTGACAATGCTAGTAATCATGATGTCATCATCTGCCATAAATTACCTAAGTCCCATCCCCCACTTTGTAAAATGCATCTCCCTTGATCCTCAAATATATGAGCAACCTAATCTTTGAATTCCTTCATGAGGTTCTGTTTCCTAGGGTCATTTTCAACACCAATTACTCTATTACCGGGTCTCAGCATAAAACAGATGACCTGTGCAAACAGAATGTTCCAAGGGTATTTTACTTACAAAATGTGTGCAGGTGAAGAAAACCACAAAATTCAGTGAATAACCCAGGGTAGTAGCTTCAGAGCTGGTGACATCTTTAGACAAAAGGGGATGAAGGAGGAATCAGGTATCTGAACAAACAATGAAGAGAGTCATGAGGAGAAGGTCATGTTGAAAGATGCAGTGATCCTTAGTTGAAGACCACAAAGGACCTGAGGTGACCTATCAGAAGGAAGCCAGAAGAAGAATTATTCTAACCTCACTCTCTTCTCTTCCTCCAGTCACCTGATCAGGGTCCCTATGGGCTAAAGTCAACAGAAAGTCAGAACAAATCCTTTAGTATTGCTCATAGAGGTCAGCTGCCTGGGGCAGAAAGCAGGATAGAGAAGGAAAAAGAGGGAATTTGAAGAAGAAACGGAAATATACCTAGTACCCATGAGACATTATTTCTTAAAACTAATCAAGATTCAAATAAATGAGAGGATATGAGATAAACTCCTAGACAGGGATGCCAAGAGTTGAGCTTCACAACAGCTGTTGAAGGGGAAGATGTTGTTTTCCATTATCAATAGTTGGTAAGGAGATTGCTCAGCTGATTGATTTTGCAAGAGAACCTAGAGGAAAGGCAGGAAGGGACAGAAAGCATAAGGTCTGAGTTGGGTTCAGATACACTTATATTACACCTTCAGAGGGAGAACAAGGCAAGGAGGTGATTTACCAAGAGTCTATCTGAGCTAGCACTGCATATGGAGCACAATTTTGGATTAGCCTGCCCCCAAATCCACTTGGATCATGCTATGACAATGTTAGAATGAAGAGTCGAGGAATTCTACGCAACCTTGGCAGCTTGAGGTTTTGTCACAAGAGGAACACTTCATGAAGTCTGTAGATGTTCTCACATCAGAGGTGAGGAAGGTACATCATAAAATGGCCTTTTACTTATGAAGGATGAATGGGGGTGCAGGGTCAGGGCTGGAGAGCCTGGAAGGTCTTGGTGAGCACACCTAAGACAAGTACAGTATTTTGCAGGAGATAAAAGCCAATGAAAATTTGAACATTATTGTTTAAAAGTACACATTTTGTTTATTATTTTTATTTTTAATTTATTTTTAAAAATTTTATATAATGATTTTTATTTTTTTTCCATTATACCTGGCTTACAGTGTTCTGTCGATTTTCTACTGCACAGTATGGTGACCCAATTACATATACATGTATACATTCTTTTTTCTCACATTATCATGGTCCATCATAAGTGACTAGACATAGTCCCCAGTGCTGCACAGCAGGATCTCATTGCTAATCCATAGCAAAGGCAATAGTCTGCATCTGTTAACCCCAAGGCAATAGTCTGCATCTATTAACACCCACTCCCCCCTCCCCCTCCCCTTTGGCAACCACAAGTCTATTCTCCAAGTCCATGACTTTCTTTTCTGTAGAAAGGTTCATTTGTGCCATATATTAGATTCCAGAAATAAGTGATATCATATGGTATTTGTCTTTGTCTTTCTGACTTACTTCACTCAGTATGGAGTCTCTATTTCCAAACATGTTGCTGCAAATGGCATTATTTTGTTCTTTTTTATGGCTGAGGAGTATTCCATTGTACATTTTTAATTTTTTTTGGCTTTTTTAGGGCTGCACCCACGGCGTATGAAGGTTCCCAGGTTAGGGATCCAACGGGAGCTACAGCTGTCAGCTTACGCCACGGCCACTGCAACACCAGATCCGAGCCACGTTGGCAATCTACACCACAGCTCACAACAATGCCAGATCCTTAACCCACTGAGCAAGGCCAGGGATCGAACCTGCAATCACATGGTTACCAGTCAGATTCATTTCCACTGTGCCACGAAGGGAACTCCTTATTTTCATTTGTTAATTTTTTTAAGTACCCATTTTTAATTCACAGCTTGAGGAGACTTGGCAAAACACAGTTTACACTGCTGAGGTCAGTTTTCAGGGAATGAAACCTTTACCTTTCCTGTATGATCAAACTAGAACTTAGTGTGACCTTCTTAAATTATTTTCTTTGAGATGGCTTTACAACTCCAGCTTAATACACAGAAAGACAGGAATTTGCCATTGTTTTCAACATAGGCTAATAAGAAGTATAAAAAATCACCCTCTGTTGTCATTTTTTCTGGAATTCGGAAACATAATCTATACAAAGATTTTTATTAATTTTAGGCAATTATCCTAAGGAGTGCTCATTCAGATAATATTAATGAAGTGTGTAAATTTAAAAAGAAATGTCACATGGGAATTATAAGTGAATATAGAACTTGAGTGGTGCTGTGTAAATGCCTGTAACTGAAAATCAGGTTCATTTCAATTCTTTATATACTTAAATTTTTATTTTTATTAATCCCATGGGTATGCTAGGTACTAGAGAAATCAAGGTTAACATGATCATCTTTTCCTTTCTATGGCACACGGTCTAATGAGAGAAACAAACAATTGCACTTGAAGGCACAAAGTGTTGTGGAAAGTTACTTCTCCTCAAAAGAGGAGAGGCATGATTCTAACGACAGGGAAGATAAATGTGTTTTTCCACAGAGACCTCTGGAAATGCAAAAGAAGAAAGACTTCAATCTCAAAGCCTCTGCCAATATTGAACAGGAAAAGAGTGAGACTGAGCTGGTTCATGTTTTATTTAATAGAGTATTTTAACAAGTCCTTGGATGTGCAAAGTGGATCTACAGCTAAAAAGAGTCAGAGAGGCTAGTTACACTTTTTCTTTCCTTCTTTCTTTCTCTCTCTCTCTCTTTCTTTCTTTCTTTCTTTCTTTCTTTCCTTCCTTCCTTCCTTCCTTCTTTCTTTCTTTCTTTTTTTGGGGGCTGGGGAGGAGAGTTGAATTTCCAGAAAACACCTAGTAGAAGTAGCCAGAAAAGAGAGAAGCAAAGAAACATAGTATGGCAGGAACCAGGATCCTACAGAGAAGACAGTCAGAGATTCCTGGGAATGAAGACATAAAGTTCCTACTAAAAAATGTAGGTCTAATTTTTTAAGTTAGCATGTCTTGCTAGTATGTAACTCTCTCCCTCACCCTGACCTTCTGTGAAACCTTCCTTTGGGGGTTAAAGTTCCACTTCTGCATCAGCAGAGATTACTGCAAGGATTTTAGATATTCAGAGGAACATCTGCAACCCTGTCACACATTGTAGGGAAACTATTTTTTGTAAGGGGAAAAAATATGTAAGTATCAGAGACTGAAAGCTACAGAAAAAAATTAATCAATTTTAATCAGTTTTAATAAATTCAGATATACTGAGAAATGCTTAAGTTCTCAGTATATCTGAATGAGGCGGGAAGGAATAGAAACTTCCTTTTTTTATTGTGACTTTAATTTTTTCCATTATAGTTAATTTACAGGGTTCTGTCAAATTCTACTAGACCAGTCATACATATATATTTTATTCTTTTTTTTTTTTTGTCTTTTTGCTATTTCTTGGGCCGCTCCCGCGGCATATGCAGGTTCCCAGGCTAGGGGTCCAATCGGAGCTGTAGCCACAGGCCTGCGCCAGAGCCACAGTAACGCGGGATCTGAGCCGTATCTGCAACCCACACCACAGCTCACGGCAACGCCGGATCGTTAACCCACTGAGCAAGGGCAGGGACCGAACCCGCTACCCCATGGTTCCTAGTCGGATTCGTTAACCACTGCACCACGACAGGAACTCCATATTTTATTCTTCTCACATTATCCTAGATCATGTTCCATCACAAGTGACTAGATATTGTTCCTTGTGCTATACAGCAGGATATCATTGCTTATCCACTCTAAATGCCATAGTTAACAGCTATTAACCCAAGCTACAAGTCCATCCCAATTCCTTCCCCTCACCCTTAGCAACTGCAAATCCGTTCTCCAGGTCCATGAGTTTCTTTTCTGTGGAAAGCTTCATTTGTGCCATATGTTAGATTCCAGACATAAATGATATCATATGGTATTTGTCTTTCTCTTTCTGACTTATTTCACTTAGTATGAGAGTCTCTAGTTCCATCCATGTTGCTGCAAATGGCATTATTTTGTTCTTTTTTATGGCTGAGTAGTATTCCATTGTGTGCTTATGTATCACATCTTCTTAATCAATTCATCTGTCAATGGACATTTAGGTTGCTTCCATATCTTAGCTATTGTGAATAGTGCTGCTATGAACATTGGAGTGCATGTGTTTTTTTTCAAGGGAAGTTTTTTCTGGATATATGCCAAAGAGTGGAATTGCTGGGTCATATGGTAGTTCTATATTTAGTTTTCTGAGGTACTTCCATACTGTTTTCCATAGTGGTTGTACCAATTTACATTCCCACCATCAGTGTAGGAGGGTTCCCTTTTCTCCACACCCTCTCCAGCATTTATTTGTTGACTTGTTAATGATGGCCATACTGACTGGTGTGAGGTGATATCTCATAATAGTTTTGATCTGTATTTCTCTAATAATTAGCGATGTTGAGCATTTTTTCATGTGCTTGTAGGCCATCTGTATATATCTTCTTTGGAGAAATGTCTATTCAGGTCATTTGCCCATTTTTCAATTGGGTTGTTGTGTTTTTTGCTGTTGAGTTGTATATGTTGTTTGTATATTTTAGAGATTAAGCCCTTTTCAGTTGCATCATTTGAAACTATTTTCTCCCATTTTATAGTTTGTCTTTTTGGGTTTTTTTTTTAATGGTTTTCTTTGCAGTGCAAAATCGTGTTAGTTTGATTAGGTCCCCTTGGTTTATTTTTGCTTTTATTTCTGTTGCCTTGGGAGACTGAGCTGGTTCTTTGAAAAGGTAAACAAAATTGACAAACCTCTCACCAGTCTCAAATAAACAAAATAAGAAATGAAAAAGGAGAAATCTCAATGAATAATGCAGAAATACCAAAAAAAAAAACCTCATAGAAAATACTATGAACAATTATAACCCAACAAATTTGACAGCTCAGAAGAAATGGGAGAACTTCTAGTGACTTACATCCCAGCAAAACTGAATCAAGAAGAACTAGATTAACTGAACAGACTTATCACTAGAAATGAAATTGAATATGTCATAAAAACACTCCCTACAAACAAAAGTCCAGGACCAAATGGCTTCACAGGCAAATTATATCAAACATACAAAGAAGAATTTATACCCATTCTTCTTAAACTTTTCCAAAATGTTGAAGAAGGAACACACCTAAAGACATTCTATGAAGCCACCACCACCCTAATACCAAAACCAAAGATACTATCAAAAAAATATAGACCAATATCTTTGATGAATATAGATGCAAAAATTCTGAGCAAAATTTTAGCCAACCAAATCCGACAACATATAAAAGAGATCATACACCACAACCAAATGGGATTCATCCCAGGTTCACAAGGATGGTTCAACATACACCAATCAATCAACATCATACACATATTAACAAAATAAAAGTCAAAAACCACATGATCATCTCAATAGATGCAGAAAAAAGCATTTGACAAAGTCCAACATCCATTCATGATAAAAACTTACCAAACTGGGTATAGAGTGAATATACCTTAACATAATAAAAGCCATTTATGACAAACATGCAGCAAATATAATGCTAAAAGGAGAAGAGCTGAAAGCCTACCTGCTAAAATCTGGAACAAGACAAGAATGCCTACTCTTGCCACTTTTATTCAACATAGTATTCCTAGGCACAGAAATCATACAAACAAAAATAAATAAATAAAAAGTATCCAAATTGGAAAAGAAGAGGTAAAATTGTCACTCTATACAGATGACATGATACTATATATAGAAAACCATAAGGACTCCCTACAAAAACTCAACAAATTCAGAAAACCAGCAGGGCACAAGATTAACATTCATAAATGGGTTGCATTTCTATACACTAACAATAAAATATTAGAAAAGATATATAAAAATACAATACCTTTTAAAATTGCTCCCAAAAAACTAAATACCTAGGAATAAACCTGAATAAGGAGGTAAAAGACTAATATGCTGAGAACTATAAAATATTAATCAAGGAAATTAAAGAGGATTACTTCCCAAAACAATCTACGAATGTAATGCAATCCCTATCAGATTACCCACAACATTTTTCTTTTTTTTATTTTATTTTCCCACTGTAAAGCAAGGGGATCAAGTTATCCATACATACATACATTTTCCCCCCACCCTTTGTTTTGTTACAACATAAGATCTAGACATAGTTCTCAATGCTACTCAGCAGGATCTCTTTGTAAATCTATTCTAAATTGTATCTGATAAGCACAAGCTCCTGATCCCTCCCACTCCCTCCCTCTCCCATCAGGCAGCCACAAGTTTATTTTCCAAGTCCATGATTTTCTTTTCTGTGGAAAGTTTCATTTGTGCTGGATATTAGATTCCAGTTATAAGTGATATCATATGGTATTTGTCTCTGTCTTTCTGGCTCATTTCACTCAGTATGAGATTCTCTAGCTCCATCCATGTTGCTGCAAATGGCATTATGTCATTATTTTTTATGGATGAGTAGTATTCCATTGTGCATATATACCACTTCTTCTGAATCCAATCATCTGTTGATGGACATTTGGGTTGTTTCCATGTCCTGGCTATTGTGAATAGCGCTGCAGTGAACATGCGGGTGCATGTGTCTCTTTTAAGGAGAGTTTTGTCTGGATATATGCCCACAAGTGGGATTGTGGAGTCATATGGAAGTTCTATGTATAGATTTCTAAGGTATCTCCAAACTGTTCTCCATAGTGGCTGTACCAGTTTACATTCCCATCAACGTGCAGAAGGGTTCCCTCTTCTCCACAACCCCTCCAGCAGTTGTTATTTGTGGACTTATTAATGATGGCCATTCTGATTGGTGTGAGGTGGTATCTCATGGTAGTTTTGATTTGCATTTCTATTATCATCAGCAATGCTGAGCATTTTTTTAATGTTTGCTGGCCATCTGTATATCTTCCTTGGAGAACAGTCTATTCAGGTCTTTTGCCGATTTTTCCCCACAACATTTTTCACAGAACTAGAACAAACAATCCAAAAACTTATATAGAACAACAGGAGACCCAGAATTTCCAAAACAATCCTGAGGAACAAAAACCAAGCAGGAGGCATAATGCTCCCAGACTTCAGGCAATATTAAAAAGCTACAATAATCAAGACAGTATGGTGCAGGCACCAAAACAGATGTACAGACCAGTGGAACAGAGTAGAGAACCCAAACATAAACCCAGACACCTACAATCAATTAATCTTCAACAAAGGAGGCAAGAATATAAAATAGGATAAAGTCTTTTCAGCAAGTGTTGCTGGGAAAACTGGACAGCCACATGCAAGTCAACAAAAGTGGAACACACCCTCACACCATGCACAAAAATAAATTTAAAATGGCTTAAAGACTTAAACCTAAGACAAGATACCATAAAACTCCTAGAAGAGAACACAGGCAAAATATTCTCTGACACCAACTGCACAAATGTTTTCTTAGAAGCTTCATTTTCTAAAAAGAGTAATTTGGTTGCTAAGTCAATGAAGTTTTATGCATGAGGCAAAAGCAAAAATTGGGCTCTAACTGCCTTAAAAATAAGAAAAACGCATTGATTAATGGTTCTATAATTCCAGAGTTACAGTCAGATTTGACTGACATAATCACTCTGTTGTTCTTTTGATGAATTTTATTCTAAGATTGTCTTATCTTTTTTTTTAGATTCCATGTGTAAGGGATGTCATATGTTATTTGTCATTTTCTGACATAGATCACTTAGTACAATAATCTTTCACTTAGTATGATCATCTATAGGTCCATCCATGTTGCTGCAAATGACACTATTTCATTCTTTTTATGGCTGAGTAATATTCCATTGTGTATTTTGTGTGTGTGTGTGTGTCTTTTG